>NC_134828.1:74481483-74773999 GCF_004210375.1 Tachypleus tridentatus | reverse complement strand
AAAATGTGGTAGAAATTATTTCACCATTTACTGCTTGATGCTATAGTGATAGAAGTGAAAGGGATGACAACATCATTGGTTTTTTCTTTATTTTGATTCTTTTCTTGAATTCTTTCACTCATGTTTGTACAGCATAAGTGGTAAATGTCATTTATAGTAACATATGCTACTTTAGTGAACAGTACTTGCACCTTGCTTTGACTGTGTTATCATGTTGATATAAGCAAAATGTCAAAAAAGGGGTTGGGGATCTAGTTTTTGAAAATGATATAGCTTTGTTCTGTTTTGTAGGAACCAGTTTTAATATAAAATGTATGCTTCAAGTGTTTAAAATTGTTACTAAATTTTTCTGTTTCAGTGACAATAATGACTTCTGACTTTCCAATACAACAATTTTTCTTTGTCTTGAATAATATTTTAACATGCTCCCAATGAATTTCTATTCTGAAAACTCTTAGCTATTAGCAACAGTATAAAACAGTTTGAGAATTAATTTAATGTTTTAACAAATAAGCCGCAGTTCAGAATATATCTAATTCATCAAAGTAGAAGACAAGTTGAAAAATTGGTGTTAAAACAAATACCTGATTCTTGTTATTTGAATATTCAAAGTATCTGTTTGGTTCATACTTGAATATTATTTAGATGCTGTCATTGACATTTTGTTCATGTAAGATACACCTACTGAGAGTAAAGAAACAAAGGTATTATTATTGACATGATTTAATTGGAACATGCTTATTAATAACACTGATTCTCAGAATTTGTCCTTGGTGATTTTCAATTTCAAAACATATTCAAAAGACAAATCTGTCACCATGCTTGTTGGATTTTTACTGGACCACCATTATTTCATTTATGTGCATAAGTTATCATTATTCACTCAGTGCAAAACAAAGATCAGAAGCAACATTTGAATTGTCCATCTGAAAATGGAAATTTCTGATCTGAAAAATTCCTGTCTAACAGCAGCTTTGCAGCACAGTTCCAAGACTTAATATTTTAACCAACATTGAAATACATCAATCATTCTGTTTCAAGTCCACATGAAAACTGTTAGATTGTGTAGAGTAATAGAACTAGACATTAAAATTTTGCACAAATCTACCATTGTATTAGATGTATTATTACAGTGTAACAAAGTGGTGTACAAATTGTTTTAAATTGGCAGTAAAGTTTCAAGAATGACCTTGTACTAATGTTATATTTAAGTATAATCATAGAATTCTACCTTTAGAGGTTTAAAAATTTTATGACTGTCACTGATTTGTATTCAATAAGGTTGATTTAGAAATAATAATATAGATGTTACTGCATGAATACATGTTTGTGATTGTGGTTATACTGAAAACTTGATAGGATGTGATTCATTATTCTTAGATTAATGAGTTGCATTTAGAAAACAGTCAAATCTATTATCTTTTCTTTCTTTTTCATTGTTATGTTATTATTTCTGCTCATTTTTATTTTAGGATTTACAGAGCTTCTGTTTTAAAGTTTAACATATGTTTAACTATATTACTGCAGGTCTTCCTGTTGTTGGGTTCAAAGGACATCTTATCACATTTGTAGACTTACGTTCAAAATTTTATTGGACTATGTTATGAATGTACGTTTGTATATTTGTTATTAAACGGTAGATTATAATTCATTTTGAGATATATATTTGTTAATTTATTAAGCTAAAATAAAATTCCTAAATATCAATTCTTGTGTGTCAGGTGGTGTGGTGTGTTAAAGTTTGTGATGTCCAAATACAAAGCCTATAATTTCTTATAAATTTGCAGTTCAAATCACCAATATTTACAAGCTAGAATATAAAACAAGAACCTCATTTCTTTTCTATTTCCTGAAATATCACTATATTTAGCTAATCAAACACTGTGGCCCACCAATCTCTTCAATTTTAGAAATATTTACATGTACCTATTTTGCTTTATATTGTGGGTTTTCTTAGTTTATTTAAGGTTTCTGTTTCTAAAGATTAGTGTTTTTGTTTCAGTCTTCAAGGGAAGGAGAAAGAGAAAATAGTGTTCAAAGAACTTGTTTTTCAAATTCAAATACATTTTAGTTAGTAAGCCTGATAAATTATAGTGAAATTCTGTGGTATTGGTAGAATGATGTATAATTTTGGGTTATTTCACAATGCATGTATAAAAATTTGAAATTTGGTGAGGCTTAGTATGCAAGGTATGGCAAGTGAGTACAATTCTATACAAACATAAGTTTTGGTTTGGTTTGAATGTCACACAAAACTACTAATTTTATAGTGTAAAACTAGAGGGAAGGTAACTAGTCATCACCACCCATCACCAACTCTTGGGCTACTCTTTTATGAATGAATAGTGGGATTGACCATCATATTATAACACACCCATGGGTGAAAGGGCAAGTATGTTTGGTGTGACAGGGATTGAACCCCAACACTCAGATTACGAGTTGAGTGCCTTAATCACATGGCCATGCCAGCCTACAAACATGAATAGCAGAGATATTGGTTTCTATATTTCTTTATTCAGTATTCTGTGTTGTAAGAAAAGGAACTGAAATTTAAGAATTTATATGTAAATAGTGATAATATATACAAAATGTATTATGACCAAAATGTGTCATTAAAACAGAACCAAGACAGATTACTTTGTAAATGGGAGTTTTTTACTATTAGATATGGTAAGATGAGATGCACATATGATTGCAACTTCTGTAAATGTTAGTTGGACACTGTTGAAAGGTTAGCAAAATAAAAATGATAAATATAAATATATGTATACTTTTACAAGTTTTAAACTATTTAAAATAAACATTCGTAGTTTCACATTTCAATTTGTTGTAATTCTAGAATGAAAAAAGTGTACCTTCAATTGTATTTCCTAATTTTTTGTGGAAGTTATGAATTTTGTGAAATTGACCATACCTGTACATGGCAAAGATAACAGATAAAATATAAAGTTTTTATAAAAGAACATTTGCTTTTATTTGGATTTTATTAGGAGGTTGTAAAGATTTCACAAATGAAATTTGACAATTTTCTAATGCATAAGGACATTTTTAATTTTAGAATCAAAATTACATTGCATGTAAGATAGTTAAAATTTGAAAAAAAATGCACAAGCAAATCTTTAAAACATCTTGAAACATCTTTAAAAATCTGGTATTTTGTGTACAAAAGTTTTATTATTTTTAATGATAATCTGTCAAATTTTATGAGGTTATGCAAATTATACTAAAAATAATTGTATGAAAACTATAATAAATACAAAATTGTTACGATTGTCAGTCCCTAGGAATGAGACTGTGGTGAAAGGGTTAAAGTAAAGACACAAATGACACTCAAAAAATGCTAGAAATTAAATATTTTATTGGGTTTTCCATCTTAACATACATATAATAATTCAGTGAATAAAGTGAGCATTCTTTCAATACATGAGTGTGTAAATTTTTATAAATATTCTGAATAATGTAGCTTCAGTATCTTTGCACTGCACCAGAATATTCCAGTCTATTGAGTGCTAGTTAATTATTAGATCAGTGTCACTTTATAAGCTCTAAATGTAGAATACATGACCAGCCCTTGCTCATTCAATTGTTAAATGATGAAATACAGATAGATAAGTGAAATAAAACAACTGGATATAAATGCATGTTATAATGTTCTTGACTATTTAACAATACAATGTGAATAAATTGAATCTTTAAAACAATTTTCAGCATATTTTTATGTTTTATTCTTAGTTTCTTACATTTTAAATAAAATATTCTGATTTTTTTATTTGATTTGATTTGTTTGATTTCATATAACTGAGACAACTTTCAAAATGATTTACTGTATGAGTTACTTAGCTTGTTTTAAGGATGATTCTGATTAGTTTTATTTAAAGTGATTCAACAGGTTTAAAGTTATCTGTTGTATACAAGTAATACCACCTGATTTAATTCTGTTTTTGCCATTGTTGACAAGTTATAGTAACAGTTGTGTTTCTGATGTACTTTAGTAGGAATTTTTTTGGTAGTTATTTAAGCATAGGTAAAAGAGCAGGACAACTTGATTTATTACATGTTTATTAAATATGTGATATTTTAGCGTGATAGACATGTACACATGTACACATGCATGAATGTAAACACTGGAATATCATTTTTTTAACCAATAATTATCTACCAGTTTCATGACTTCAAAGATCACTCTATAACAAAAGCGTACAAATGCCACTTTTCAACTAAGCGTAAATCATGTACATTGTATAATTTTTTTACATTCTCAGTGAAACTATTTCCTGAAGAGTAACTTTTGAAGTCAGGGTCATTCTAGTAGAAGAAAGTAATAAAAAAACAGATCTTATACTTGAGTGTTTTCTTATTTGCATCCACATTTGAGTCTTAGTAATATTTCAGTTTCATATATATTTTCTATTACCTTATTTAGCAAACCACTCTCCTGGGATAGTGATTATCAATAACTTCCATTCAAAACAAACTTTCTACATAGATTAGAATTAAACATTAACCCAGTAATGTATAAAACTAATTCATTTGACCATTCATTTTAAGAGTTTAGTGTTATGAGACAACTTATTGTTAGAATGTATTAATTCTTCACCAGTACATGTTTTATTAATAATTCAACTGTACCAACTTGTTACTGTCAAATGTACACCCTGTAGAAATAGCTATCCTGCTTAGCTTTACTTTATCTGTATTGTACAAAAGTACCATCTTCAGGGGTTTGGGATTAAAGGGTGATTGAAATTAAAATTATTTTTTGTGCATTTTTTTTTTTGTTGACAAAATACATTTGAGTTTTTTATTTATTTCTTTTATTTTTGTTTATTATTTAGAAAGAAAAAATCGTATCTTCAAAATAAAAAAACATGCAGAATAACACAACAGAAATCCAAGGTTTGTATGAACATTTTTAATATAAATGTAAAGTAGGTACAGTTTGTACAGGTTTTTTTAAAACCTTGAATTTTGAGAATATGTCCTGAATGTAGAAAATATTTTTTGGTTGGATATATACATTTTTATAAGATATTTTATAAATGAAATAGAAAAATGAAACTTCAGCTGGTTTCTTGGTAACAAATAGAAAGTGTTTCAAATCTGCATAGATTTCAGATGTATCCATTTTCATGATTATTATATACTTGAGTCTTTTGATGTATTGACATAGTAGCTGTTACAGTTTAGCTGAGCACAAGCACTGTTGAAATGATAGGTACAAGGTCATCTACTACTGTAGCAACTAAATTACCGTAATTTCCAAGATGGATAAGAGCTCCTTGAAGTTACATACAGAAACAAAAGAGCACAAAGTGACCAAAAAAGTACCTATTACTGAAATTATGCTAACTTCACTTGAACTATAAACATAGGTTTTGAAAAACTTGAAGGGATTGTAATGCTTTGTTGTTGCTGCCATACATTGAAATGTAACTAATGATGGCAAAACATGTGGTCAGTTTGTTTGGAAAACTTATGTCCTTCAGACGGAAATTTTGTCAACATTTGAAAGCAATTTCAGCACATAGCTTATGTATATCAAATTAAACTGTAGGTAAATTGTTCCCTGACAGCAGTATTTCTTCAAGAGTAAAACAGCTTATCTGTGTGGGTTTTGTGTTGCAGAATACTTCAAAGAGCTGCTGACAGATCACATTAATCCTCTCCACACTGGTCAAGGCCATGTCATCTCATTTGTTGACTTGCATTTAAAATATTATGGAACCACTATTTTATGCATTTATGTCAGTAAATTTCATATCAAACTGTTGATTATAATTCAAATTTCCGATACAGTACTTGCCTTCTATCACAAAATTATCTATTCGTGTTCATTGCTCCTTTATATATGCATACTTTTCCTATACACATTATACGCTTTCTCTCTATAGGAACTGAAAGATTCAATGTATGTCTCATGCATATCATCATGTCACTTCACCGTCAGGGCGTGACATGCTCACATGACATGTGACTCTTTATACTATTCTACTAAATTCTCTCTTCTTGTTTGGCAGCACTTGTATTCAGATGTTGTCTTGTTTGTTTCTCGATTCATGTTAGGATTAAGTTTCCTCACTGAGTGATTTTCTTTAACTTATTTAGTTTCTTTATTTTAAAATTTTTATTAGTTAGTTCCAGTTACATTATTCTTTTACACTTTTAAATTTTGATGAATTCTTCTTTTCTATAAATTTTGAAGTTCATGTTACCACTTTGGTGTCACACCAGTGTCTAATGTTATTTCTCAGGTTTCTGGTACCAGCAACTCAATGGTATATTCATCTTTTATTTACCAGGAGATTTGATATTACTTGGACCAGTCTTTGTCTACAGATCTCATTCCAGTTCCACCCTAACAGACTGAGCCTGTTCAGAGTGACGAGTACTTACAATGTCTGTTTCTGTCTCCTAATTTTGCCATCCTTTCCATCCCCCTTGTGAAGAATTAGTTGGACCTAACAGAGTCTTTTTGGATCTTGTTTGGTGTATGATGTTTTATCCATTTTCTCCTATTTCTTATGAGCCTTGTCCTTCCTTACTCCATGACCAGTATTCCCATCCCTTTTTGGTTTTTTCTTTCCTCCCCTAATATTTGGATTCATGCTGATCAGTATATGTCACAATTATTAAGTGATGGTGTTAGCATGTCTCGTATCCCTCGTGTTTCTCCTTTCATGCTGTTATGCTGATTGTCCCTTGTTGGTTGTTAGGTTATACATTGTCTATTTGGCGGATGGCTCCCAAATAACCTGTCAGGCTGTCCCATGCCCAGTATTTTGCCTGTGTCTTACCCTCACATGTATTTAATGGTATCTTTATTTTCTACATCTTCTCTCTAAGGATTTCCACAGAAATTCTGAGTGTTTTCACATACACTTTATCACCTTATGTATCTTCTTCTTTATCTGGAATATTCCTTCCTTCCATTTCTCATCTTTACACTTGACAAGAACCAGGTAAGTTTCTGTGTCCTATAAAGGTTCTTCTATGTTATATTGCCCATATGGCTTCTTTCTGTAGTACCCATTTCCAACTCTCTTATCTCCTGGCAGTCTTCCTCCCTTTGTGATCTTTCACCTTCAGCACTTACTAGTTGGGCATGACCTTTGATCTGATTAGTTTATTTCTCCTTGCATTCTTCTAAGTGTCTTTTTATCAGATTAGACACCTCACCTTTTTTCTTGTTTCTTGCCTTTGTTGTCTACTAGAGGAAATTCTACACTCAGACATGTCAACCACGGCCAGTACTTTTATTTCCATCATATTGCAATTTCTTTTTCATCTAGTTCTCGTTTTCCACATTTGGCCATTCTTTAGACTTCATTGTGACTCTAACTGGTTTGTTTCTATTTATACTTTTCTTTTACGGGGTTTTCATCTCATTCATCATTATATGGATCCTGCACTGTAGTGAATAGTGACTGACCAGGTATTCTTTAACATAGTACAACCATGTTGACTTGTGCTTTCTGTTTCATGGCTTTACAATGCTTATCATTGAGATGGAGTGTTCCTCAAAGTTGCTTGTAGGTGAATAACCCTGTGATATTTTGCTTCATAATCATGCATATTCCACACCATAACATCCATGGACTTCACTGATAAAGCAGAAGGAGATTGCTGTCCATCACAGCTGTGCCTGTAGTGAATAGACTTGGTTTGAATAGTCTGCTTTTCAAAATAGTGTTTTGTGGTCATCCATTGTCTTAGGGTTTTGAATTTAGAAAAGAATCAGTCAACATAAGTCCTCCTAGATGTTTTGAGTTTTATATCTTCTTCCATTAATTTCCTCCATGTGTGTTGTGGGTCACAAACATAGTACATGGGATTGTTACAGGTCTGTCTTTCTGGATGTTCCTCATCATGTCTTAATACAGGGATGTTATTGCCTTTTAGTTAGTTCAGGTAAGTTCTTGGTTGGGAGTTGATTGCATGCAATATACATCCTTTCAGTATTTGATGCCAGGTTCCTGATTCAATAACTCCATGCTAATACTTGTGGTATTACTTGGAGACAGTGTGATTGTCAATTCCTCAGTCTCTTTGGCTTAAGGTGAAGACGGTGTGATTCTCAATTCCTCAGTCTCTTTGGCTTAAGGTGAAGACGGTGTGATTCTCAATTCCTCAGTCTCTTTGGTTTAAGGTGAAGACAGTGTGAAAATCATTCCTCCCCTGTGTGAATGTTCATTCCTGGTAGCACGAGTTTTGGACAAAATTGACTTGCAAAGTAAGATCCATTGCACTTTAGCCACTTTACACATGTGGACATATTATCCATTGTTTTACCCACTTTTATGTTTGGGATAGAGTTATGTTAATTTTATATGATTCATAAAACAATCGTGACACAGTTCTCTCACCTAGATGTGTTCCTCTTCTTTACTACCCTTTATTATTTCCACATTTCACAGTGAGGCAAAAAGTATACTTGGATAAGAAGTGATGCAATTCCTCTCATCGAATCTTCAGATCTGACTCTCATTTCCAGAGGTATCCTATGGATTATTTTGTGGTGTACATTTTTTTTATTTTCTTGCACTGGTCTCTCCTCTAATCAGTATGGAATTCAAGCTATTTTTGTGAGCAGAAATAAGTGCCATGTTGGAAGCTATAATTTTCCTTCACTGAAAATATATTTCCAATAGATGTTTATCCTCCTCTCCTGCTTCCCATCCTTGGTCCCCACTTTCTTCCAGTGCTTATGTCTACTGTCAAACTTTGAAGTGATAGTTCAGCAAAGGAATATAGAGGGAGACACATGAACCACACGTGCTTGTCTTGCTCCTTCTAGTGAAGTGATGCATGGGGATTTGAATGAGAGACACATAGGGATCATTGAATTCCAGTAGGGGAGAGCAGAAAGCTTGTTTCATGCGTATAGAGGGCAGCATTGAGGAAGAATATCTATCTTTGTGAAAGGTGGTAAGTACCTGTCAGAAATACATTTTCAGTATAGGAAAATTACAATTTTAAAATTATGATATTTAATTTTTTTAATTAAAAGTATTAAAAAATACCTAAATGTTGATTTTTGTGTGTCACGTGGCATGTTGAATTCAGCACTTGTTCACATTAGAAGTTTGTGATGTCAAAATACAAAGTCTATAGTTTAGTACAAATTAGGAACTTAAATAACCAATACTGACAAGTTAGAAAGTAAAATAAGAACCTTTTTTCTTTGATGAAATGTTGCTTATGTACTGAATCAAGCACAGTGACCCTGCTCACCTCTTTCCATTTTTGAAAACATTTTTTTATATCCACTTACTTCTGTCTATGGCATGTGAATAACCAACCAAAAGTTCAGAATGTGTATTTAGTGGCTTCCTCAACCATTTTCAAGTATTGCAACATCATTTTAAGCTTTCAATACAAAATTCCAAGCTGCTAAGTTAGGCCTTCAATCTGCTTGAAGTTTTTTTATTCTTTTTAGACCCGAATACAACTTAGTTAGTAAACATGAAAAATTATAGTGGCAATCTGTGATATTGATGTAGTTTGGTTATTTCAAATGTATATATAAAACCTAAAAGTAATTTCATTTCACATTTTCCATGTGTGAAACTTTATAAGGCTTGGCAATCTACATCAAGCAGCAAATTAGTACAAAGGTCATAACTAGAAGAGATAATTGTTTTTTCTTTGTTTACTGTTCTATGTTTTAAGAAAAATGCTTAATAGCTTATTTTTAATTAATAATAATGTATATGCATATATAATGTATAATAATTGATATATGACTGTATTATAGATAGACTGTAAGATAGATAACCTTGTAAAGACTGAAGGTCAATTTTATGTTATTGGATAAGGTAACATGAATGTACGTGCATTGTCATTGTAATCTTCTGTACTGTTAGCTAGACATAACTGAAAGGTCAATATAACAAAAATAATAAATATGTGTAAATGTATAGTTATTTAATCTAAAGATTTTCGTTTTTGTGTTCCAATTTTTTATGGTGACTGCAAGATTGGTTAAATTGTCCAAACCTGTACAGAGATTCATTAGTGAAAAAAATTTATAAAATATAAATTGTTTTCTTCAGAAATGTTTAATTACTTTGATGCATTTGAAAATTTTCTAATGCATAAAACTATTTGCAATCCTAAAATGAAAATTACTTTGCATGTTGGATAGACAACATGCAGAAAAAAAAAAGCATAAGAAAAACATTACTTAACAAACCTCGAGACATAACTGAAAACTTTGATATTTTGGATATGAAAGCTTTGTAAGGTTTGTTGATAATCTGCCAGATTTTGTGAACATACACTTTCTAATTTAAAAGTTATGACATAAAAACTATAACAATTACAAAATGGCTACTAAGTCAGTACCAGGACCAAGCCCACGCTGAAAGAGTTAAAGGATATTTTATGATTTTGTTTCTCAAAATTTTGAAAAAAAAAATCAAAGAAAGCATATAGACTTACTTACATTTTAATAATTGTTTATATTGCTTTATATGGTATTTTTAAGTTTTTTTATTAATTTGCTTAAATTATATCAGTTTTGAATTCTGGAAACTTGAGTGTGGATTTTGCAAAAGTTAAAATTTCTCGTAAAATATGTGAACTGTGCTAATAAAGTGCAGATGGAACTCTAATATTATTTTAATTATTGTTTCTATAAACCACTCCTTTATTAAGGTTAAAATAACTTGTATGGAAAAAATCAAAATTTTGCTAAATGAGTTTTTTTTTTAAGCTATTACTATAAAATATATGATTAGATATCAATTTTTAAATATGTTTATTCCATATTTGTAAGATTATTGTTATCTGGACCTGCTATTTGTGTTTTTCAGTTTTATATGCTTTCTGGAATGTGTCTCTGAATGGTTAAACCATAAAATAATTTGCTGTATTTTAAGTAAAATGGTATATATGCAAAGCAGAATCATAACGAACAATGAAATTTATTTGTGTGTGTGTTATTTGTAGATTTATTTATGTTGGATTTTGTTTTGAATCATTAACTTATGAATTGTACTTTTGTTTTTTGTCTTTCTAGAAGTACATGCACTAGACCTTTCCTTAGTAGGCAAGAAAAATCTAAATGAAAATGATTCACTTGCCCTGACCAGTAAGGATCTACTCTCTTCTAAAACTTGTCAACAGAGACCTAAGTCTACTTCTAATAAACTGACTAAAGTAGAGGCATCAGGTGATGATTCCAACTCTGTCTCATTGGATGAATCTGGGGGCTCTGGCTTAGTGACTGATAATAAAACCTGCCCTGTAAAGAATGAGAAAATAGAATCAGTTTCAAATATGAGTAAAGAAAGTTTCTCTGGTATCCAGAATACGTTAGACCAGGATTTGAAAAAGAAAACCATACAGGATAAAAAAAGTGAAATTCAACAAATATTTTTATATAATGAGAATGAGTGTTTCAGTATTGATAGAAATGAGACAGGACAGTTTGTTTCAGAAAGTTTAAGTGGTAATAATACCCTCGACAAGCAGATGTTAGACCAGCATGTTTCAGAGTCTTCAAATCAAGAAACTTCTCTAACTAAGAATGAATTTAATCAGTCTGTCCCAAAAATATAGAAAAGGGTGATTTTGTTCCCCAAAATGAGTTAGAACAGCCTATTCAAGAACACAAAAATGATTCATATCCCAAAAGTGACTCAAGTGAGCCTGTACCAAAAAAAGTGACCAAGGTATAGTAAGTTTTCTGCCAAAATTAAACACCATGCTGATGTAAAGAATAAGAAAAATAATGCTTCATTTACTACATCTGGACATTCAGTTCCACAAAGTAAGAAATTATTTGTTACTCCTACTAAGACAAATCATTCTGTCACTAACAAAAGCAAAGAAAATCTGACAGTCAACAAGGCAAGTGATGAAACAGCAAAAGAAACAATAGGGAAGAAAAGGAATATCAATTCCACATGCAGCCAGAACATACAGTAGATGGTAAACAAGGAAAGAAGCAGTACAAGTGTGACATATGTGCAGGAATTTACCGACATGCTTTCAGTCTGAAAAGGCACTTCTTGAGGAACCACATCAATTATAAGTACTTGTCAGATTCAGATATTGCAAACTGTAATATAAATGTTAATTCTTTGAAAGAAGATCAAAAGACATCTGCTGAAAAATTGGTGAATCAGAAAATTGAAATGTTGGGAAGTGAAGAAAACAAGGAGAGTGTGGTTTCAACTTCAGAAGATATGGTTGGATTGTATCGTTGTCACTTATGCCGACAGTTATTCGATACTAGAGGTGACCTTAAAAGTCATGTCACTAACCACCCAGCAGTTCCTAGTCAGAAAAGTTTCGTTCCTGATTGTGATATGACATTCACACACAAGCAGAACTTGTGCGTCATTCATCTGTTCATGCTGAAGTTAAAGCTTTTGAATGTAGTTTCTGTTTCAAAAGTTTCGCATAGCTGAAAAGTTGCAGAAACATGAGACCTTACACAAAGGAGGAAAGACAGTAATTTGTAATTATTGTAATGGTTTGTTTGCTTTGGAAAAATCATTAAAAAAACACATCATGAAGTTCCACAAAGAACATATATTTTCATGTGATAAGTGCCCAAGAAATTTCACAACCAAAATCTCACTTGAGAAACATCAAAATGTAAAACATAATGCAAACACTTCATTAGAGCAGCCTCTAAACATTGGTAGTGAAGAAATATCAGAAGGTGGAGAGAACAGAAATGTTAAAATTGATTCTGAACATAATATTGAAAACCTATTAGTGAATACTTCTATGACAGGGATTCAAGTGTCTTGCACCGTTTGTAAAAAAACAGTTCAGTTCATATGTAAATATGTGTCGCCATCGACGTCTTGCTCATCAGTATATCCCAAGAGGAAAACAGTGCAAGAATAAGTATGGAAAACCTATTGTGCAGAATTCTAGTGCCTTGCAAGATAGTAATTGTGGGCTTTCTGAAGCAGAGTTTTTCTTGACAATAGCTGAGAAAATTTCAGAGAACCTAATCCATTTTGTAGATGGAAAATCTTCACAAATTCATGATGGTGCTAAGAAGTCTCCCAGCAAATATAAAATGGCTTTGAAAAACAAAGTGTTATGGACAAACTACAATTTTCCTTCGGGTTTTGACTTTAGTAGAAATGAAGAAGTTTCAGAAGAGATTGACAAATCACAACCAAGGAGAACAGAACCAGAAATACTTTCTGAAGAATGCAACATTTTAAAAGCTATTGGATTGAAACAGGAGTGTGATGAATTGGGAGAAGGAAATGAAGTATCTAGAATGGATAACTTCTCAGAAGAATCTGGGCCAATATCAGATGAGGAAGTTGTGTTAAACAAAAGTGAAACACAAGAGATAACTGAATCTTCAGTGAAAAGTAATGTTGTAGAAGGAAATATCATATACATATGTAAAACCTGTGGGGAGAGATTTGCTTCCTTGAAAATAATAGAAGATCATAAGCTAAACAACCATCCAAATGTTTTCTGCACACATATTGAAGTTGAAGGAGAGAAGGAAATTCCTCCTGAAATTTGCTATCACCTATGTAGCCCTGTAGGAAAACTGAGAAGCTGTGTAGTCCCACCCTTAACATCCACAGATAACTCCAAACTTCACTGTACTAAGTGTCAAGAGACATTTGACTCTGTTCCAGATCTTCATCTCCACATCTTAGAGTGTGGTGGAGACAAGAGTTTTATTAAGTATAGTCAAAAAATTAATAAACTATATAAAAACAAAATTAGGAAGAGGAGAAAGTATGGAAAAGGCATCCAGACATATCTTGATGAATATATTTGTACATCAAGTTATCAAAAAAAGCACAAAAAGATTGAAAAGTCCAAGAAACCTATGTGGGAACTAAGATATGCTAAAAAATCATCTCAACAACTGAAAACAATAAGCAGTGACCAGAATGATATATTTACATGTGATGGTTGTGATATAAAGTTTAATTACTTTGCAGCATTCCAGAGACATAAGCGAGGATGTCCATTAAAAATTGCACTAGAAGTAAACAGCACAGATTCAAATTTATCTTTAAGTAATACCAAAACATTAAGCCAAAGGCACAGTTGTGTTCGCTGTGGCAGAAGGTTCACCTATTTAGCTAGACTTAAAAAGCATATCAAAAACAAATGTTATGGGAAGAAGAAACAGGAATCTGTTGGTCCTGCTGTTACTGAGGTTAGAACAAAGACTTCAGAAAGTGATATTGTGAACAAAACTGAAACAAGTACAGCAGACGCTTTTGTTAGAGGAATGTGACCAGATAGCTTCAGAGGATAAGAACACTGCAGATAAAGAATGCAAAACTAATCAGGAAGTTAATGAACTACAACATAAAGCGAATGCAGTTAAATACATACAATTAAAGACCCGGTGTTGAATCGGTAGTTTCTGAAAATAATTCTCACCAAGAAAAATGCCTGGAGTCTGTTCACCCTGAGACAGATATTTTAAAGACATCAATTGCTCTAGCTACTGATTCCTTACCTGTTTTGTCAACTTGTGAAAATATTAGAAAATCTTTAACTAAGATGTGTAAAAAGTTCCTGTTGAGCAGCCAAAGATATCTCCAAGAAGAATTAAAGAAAAAAAAGATAGAACAGGAGCAGTCTGATTCTTCTTCTTTTCAAAATAGTGAAACAAGGGACTTGGAAAGCTTTGATACCTCAAATAAGGACCCTAATCCCAAAAATATACTTGGAAATGTTGATAAATCCCATGAGAAAGAACTTGTTTCAGAGGGTTCAACTATAAATTGTGACACACTCATTTCAGAGAATTTAAATTCCACAGATCATCAAACATTCAAAAAAATCAGTTGGGACTCTGTTCTTTCTGTTAATGAGAAACCATATTCTGAGAAGTTGGATAATAACAATACAGCATTAGAGGTGAACTTAAAGACAGAACCTCCATCTTTACCTAGTCTAAATCCTTCACCTCCAGTGACATTGCACTCAACTCCAAAACTTTACCTGCCCATCAAACCAGCATCTGCAACCTCAATAAATCAAACACAAATGTTCTGTTTTGTCGAATGCACATTTTCCTACTTGGCAAACTACAGGAAACACATCAGAGATGTCTGTCCAGCTGCAAAAGAAATGGAAGAAAAGAAAGATTTGAATCTGTTGAATTTGCAAGGGAAAAAAAAACAGAATTTGGTAGTGGCGAAGTTCTTCAACCTTATTCAAAAGTAAGCAGATACAGAATTCTGTCCCAGGGAATTCTTAGAGCACAAACAAAGCAACAGGAAATGATGAGTATATCGAAGAAGAAGCAGAAGTCAACAACTTCACCACGCTCCATACTTTTCATGTAATATTTGTCACAAAAATATTTTTTTCTTTCCTTAAATTACTCCAACACAGTATGTCACACAAGCTGTCTGTGGAGGCAGAGGAGGATAATAATGGCTTACCTAAAAAATATACAAGATAATTTGATCAGCTCTTTGCATGATAGTGACCAAAAATCAGAAGACAGTACCTACTAGATAGCAGTAAAATTTCCAGTCTCAGCAGTTCTGTTGAAAAAGACAGAAGGTCACAAGTAGAGTCTGTTAATGGTGAGATATCAGCAGGGACAAGTAGTGACAGTATGAGTCAGGAAAATGTTCATGATGTTCAGGATCCAACTGTAGTAGACACCACCACCTCAGAGAATACCAGTTCTCTTTCAACAGTCAGTTGTGAACCTCTTGAAGTCAAGGCACAAAACAGTGGTGAAGGTAGGTTGAGGAGAATCTCACCAGGAAGACCACCAGGGTCCAAGAAGAATAAGGGAAAACTGTTGTTTGCAAGTACTAGTAAAAGAAAACCTCTCCTGTAAAGATGACAAACAAGAAGAAACTGCTAGTGTTCAGGAAAGTTCTTTAACAGGACCTTCATCTAAAAGACTAAGAAAATCAGCTAGGAATAAGTAGAGCTATACCTGGTGGCAGCTTCAGTTCCCCTACCTGGTATCACTTGGTTTCACATATAAAAATAAAAGACCCCACCAAAGGATGTTAGTAACTAGTCAGTTTCTGATGGCTTGTGTGTGTGTAGATTGCATTCAGAGGATAAATATGTGGTGATTTATAGATTTTTCTTCCAATTTATGTATATAATTATAAATAATATTAACCACTAAACTAGGCACATCCAAGACTAGTTTTAATAGGAAATTACATTATGTGCCTTATTAAAAACTTTTTCCAAGTCTTTACCTCAAGTGTTTTATGTCTGTGGAAGAGCAGTGAAATACAACCTGCTGCTAGTGTAATGAAACATATATATATAGCAGAGTGGTAGTTTCACATAATATTTTTTTGTCACTTATTAATTGATCTTCATAAATAAAATTCAATAAAATGGTGGGTATCATTTCCCTACTTCTAAGATAAGTACTAGAGTTTTGGAGCCACTGCTAAAATCCTAGTACTCTGGCATAATAAATTTGAAATGAAATTGTGGGCATTTCTTTGAAACTTTTTTTTAAAAAAGAAAACTTGATCTCATCTCAAAGTTCTAGTATTGTGTGTTTCAGTTTATATTGTGAAGTAAGTCACTTGTTAGTTAAATCAACATAGTGAGTCAAACTTAACATATTTAAGCCAAATCTTTAAAGTGTTGCAGAAAGAAAAGCTTAATGCATTGCATAGAAGTCAGTGTACACAGGAGTTAAGTTATTGTAAATTTTAGTTGTTTTTAAATCAAAATCAAGATATTCTGATTCAATGATATATAAGAAAACTAGGTTTATTAGACAGGAACATAATGTAACTTAACTGGATTAATAAATAGACAGAAACACCAAGACAAAGAAAACACAATGGCACTAAGTACTTCAGAGAATAGTAATTTCTCTAAATTGTTCAATACATATTAAGTGCCAGTAACTTGGATTTTAACTATGCCTTCAGGTTTATAGGGTATGTTTGTTTTCTTTACCATGAAATAATTGATAAATATATTAAAATTATGTTTATATTTTATTAAATAGAAAATCATGATATTTTAAGAAATAGTTACAAGGATGTATAATAGTCACAAGTGAATGATAAATTTAAAATCTTGCTATGGTTTTAAGAAGTTGGTCAATTTTAATTTTTTGGTAAGCTAATCCAAATATGAGAATCACTTTTTTTTTCATTCTAAAAGTCTCAAAGACTTTATTTATTATTGATTAGAAAGATTAGCTTCACATCTCTCTCTCTCTCTCTCTGATATTCAAGTTACTCAGAGTACTAAAGAACTTGTGCTTGGAAAGTTTGCTAGTGATTCTATATACATTCAAAAATATTAACACCTTTGCTTTTGGTGTATGTCATGTTTTATGCAGGCTTTTTTTTTAATATTCATGTTGATTATTGCATCATTTATGACCATGTATTTGCATATGGAATTGGTGGCTTGTGTAGGATTCATTAAGGTGGATGTAGGTGATAGTATGTCTTCTTCATGATAGACACTGTTAGGGCAGACTACCTAAGGTAGATAGTAAGGTAGACGTGGTTTATGTAGGTTTCATAATAGTGTATATATTTATTTGTTTATATTTAATTTAGTTTGAAATGTTACTTTGTGCATAATTTACTGAGTTTAAGGTGCTGCTTTTATACCCTGTTCTAAATATTTTTGTGATTAACAATTTTCAAATAATTGTTACCATTGTAATGTTGTAGAGATGCTGTGTTTATCTGTTTAAGTTAAGCACAAGATAGCACATACATGTAATAATACTTATTGTAAACAATTGTTTAAAATAATGCTCAAGAAACTAATCATCTTAATAAATAAATGTAAATATTAATAGATACGCTTGTTGATGAAATGAGAAGAAATTAATAGGAAAATGCTGTGATGAAGTGAAAGGTAAATGTAAGTATGACAAGTTACATAAGATGTCTGCTTTATGTGTCTTTTGCATAAGATGTCTGCTTTATATCTCTTACAAATGTATCCAACAAGCAATACCAAATTTCTTTTTTCTATTAGTGTTAAATTTTTTTTTACACAGATAGTGAAAGACAATCTGTGATTAAATAACATAAAAGGCTCTTAGTCCATGCCTATAGAACCTGAATTTTTGCTGATGTTAAGGAAAATTTTCTAAAGTTGTTTAAAATGATCTGTGTACATATTAAAAAAAAAAAGATTAGTGTTGGCAGTCCACAAATTAGGCTAACAAGTTGCTTTGGAAGCATTGAAAATGAATGTGGCAGACATTGCACAGTTTCATGTTTAAAAAAAGTTGCAAGTAATTTATTTCAAAACTCAACTGATACTGTTTTGGTATATAGCAAGTATAGAAAATATTATTGATACTATATTGATTTGAAACAGTATTTACAGGTATTGAAGGTCCAATAAGTTCTGTTATGAGAGTTGTAAACTGCACTTGTACTGATATATAACAGGAGTGTGAAAAGTGACAGTTGTACTAATGTAAAGCACAAGCTCCAGGTATTGGGAGATTAATAGGTGCTTTAATGTCTAACAAAATTAGTAACTGTTTATTTAGAGTTTGATTGTTACTGTAGTCTTTATCTAAAACTAATTAACCCATTGTCTTAACTTGTTATATTTTTTTGAAAAGCTATTCATAATCAATTTGAGTATTTATAAATCATTATATAAGCTTACTATCTTATAATGCAAAGATATTTTGTATTATTTACTGAGTTGCTTTCAAAAGTATATATGCAAGTTGAAATTTAAAGAAAACAATAGCAAGCAATGGGTGAGTTTGCTTATGAAAAAAGATGTTTTCACTAAACATCTGTACTGTTAGTTTATAGAATTCTGTTCATATTTTCTGAATGGACTCCAGTTTTATTGTGTGTGTTAAAAAATTTAAAATATTTAAAACAAATTGATATATGTAGAACATGTTAAGTGCATTATTCTGTACTTGTAACACTATACCATCAGAATTGGATTAGAGTGCTTAGGATTTGAAGTGCTGTTGAAATGGTTTATTTGAACATATATATATATGTTACTAGATTGTAGAAGTACATACACGGTAATAGTAATCTTTTATTTTACAAAGTATATTCTCAAAGTTAAACATTTGTGGTAAAGTTTTAAAATATTATTTGTTTTAATGTAACGAATTTGGGATTTTGGTATTGGTAATGTTGCTCTGTGAAGAAAGTGTGATTCAACAGTGCAGCTGTGTTAAAATTTGTACTTTTGTGAATGTGACAGGCAGCCAGTAAAATAAGGAAGAAAATTCTTGTTCCACAGAGAAGTAAATAATAAGACAAAAAAACATTCTCCATATGATAGCCTGTTTACATAAAATGACATTTCAACTTTACCATGTCAGAAAGTTGAAATTAGTACTTTTTCAGGATTTTGGTAGATGCTTTGTAATTGTGAGTTTTTTTTTATATATATATGGATATAAATTTTAAGTTATAAACAAATTATCACATAATTCCTTAAAAATGGTTCTTAGATTAGACATTTTTCACCAGGAAAACCTTAATGTGTGTGATATCCAGATGATTATGTATGTGGATTAAATGGTACTCATCTAATTTATATATGTATTACAAACATGAAAGTTAACTGCACAATATTTAAGTGTATTATGCATAAATTTGTCCACAGTAATTTTCTAGTTAAGAATGCATGAAATCAATACATTTCCAGACATTCTTTCCGTGAAAGCAATTGTATGTCATGTGCCAGATTTTCTGTTAACTTTGCAGAGTTTGTTAAATAATGTTCATAAGTGAAAAGCAATGAAAATAAGTTCATGTTCAAACTGAAAAAACAGTATTACACTACTTTTTAAAATAGGATAGCTCATGCTTTAACTCCAAAACAAAATTTATTCCTGTTTGTAGTACAAAGCAGTAAGACATACTCTCACTTCAGATCTGTAGTTAACAAATTGTGGTTTTTATTTCAAAGCAGTATGATAGATTTCTGTGTAACCTTCAATGATTTTAAAAGCAAATCACTTGGTAACAAGATAATGTTGTTTGTACTACATATAACATGCTACTTAAGCCTCTGACAATTAATTCATTAAGACATGTACTTACAGTTAGTGCCTAACACTTCTTAAATATTCTAAGCAATACAAGTTGACCCATATAGTAACTGCAGAAGAATATATATATTTTGCAAGTTTGGATTTATAATTCATGTAATTGTGTACAACAACATTGTATTATTCAGTGAATGCAAATGAGAAATGTTTTGTACATGATATGAAGATGAATGATTACATGAAGAGTACATTAAAGGTTTGAGTACCTGAGATAGTTTTTTTTTTACCTTTTAGTTAATTTGATGCTTAAAAATTAGACAGTAAACAAGTTGAAAGAAAGCATCCAGGTTTTAAATGTAACTCTTTTATTTTTTTTTAAATATCAACATGTGATTTTTATATTATTTTCTTAAACTTGATGTACTGTGTGTTAGCTTAACTTGCCTTTCTGGTTGTTGTTGTAGACCAGTTCCATTTATATCATTTTTGTGTGTGTGTGTGAGTGAGTGTGTGCATGTGCTAACTGTATGGTATAACAAGGAAATATTAAGGGACCTTTTTCTGTATAGTAATCTTGCTTCTATATCGAAGCATATTTTAGAATTCCAGTATTTACAGTAAAGTATGCACAGGTCTGTAAAATAAATAATAAAAAGATTAGGTTTGTTTAAATAAGAATTTGAGTGTTGTAGTTATCCATAAAGAATTGTTTTGAATGTTTTATATATGGAAAAGATGTCATAAATTGTGTGTAGAGTTCTATCTTTGATTCTTTGCCATTTTTGTAATACATGGCAGCAATAAATTGTTTTTTTATGAATTTTGAAGAAAGTTTTCATGTTGAGAGAGAAGTTGTTTTCTGCAACTGTAGTAGGTACAAGATTTCTTTATCCAGAAGTGTGAACAGAAAAGGCTGTAAACAACTTTTCTTCTTGCAATATTTTTTATACTAGATTTTAAGGAACAACTCAAGATCAGTGGTCTCAGTACCTGAAGACATCCGTTGATTAAACTTTAAGGTGTATTAGGAAATAAAATCTTTTAATAAATTAATCCGCAGTAATTTCCAGTGTACCAACCAAGCAAGTTATAATGGTAATCCTACTTGATAGTGTTTTTGTTTTATCTGTGTAAAATCATTTAAGTTAGATTTACAGTTATTATTTTAGCATCATAGTACAGTATAGTTATTTTTTACAGTGTTCAGTGTTTCTTGATTATGTTAATTAATAAATATGAACATAATCACAGATATTTATTTGACTAGTTGTTTAAACTGTAAAAAGCTAACTGAGACAGGCTTGCTACTTGAGTAAATTAAAGTAGGGTTTGGTTTCCGTGTGGAAATCTCCACTTGAACCTGACAAAAAAGTAGGTTATTGTGATTTTAAATATATATTTATATATTACATAATTATTAGTAGGTGCTAGCAGATCGATTGTTTAACTTAGTGATAGAATCTGGTGTACGAGAGGTCTGGGGTTCAATCCTTATAAAAAAAAATTTCCACAACAGTTATTTTACTCATGAATTAAAGCTTGAACACTTTGTTTTCAACTTTCTTACTAGGCTGATGCTCAGTGGTGGCTTTTATATGAGTGATTCCTTTTGGCACTCGACATGTAATCAGAGTGTTGCGGGTACAAATCCCTGTCACACCAAACATGCTCGACCGTTATAATGTGACGGTCAGCCCACTATTCGTTGGTAAAATAGTAGTTCAAGAGTTGCTGGTGGGTGGTGATAGCTATCCGCCTTCTCTTTAGTCTTATCCTGCAAAATTAGGGGCAGCTAGCGCAGATAGCCCGCGAGTAGTTTTGCGCGAAATTCAAAACAAACTAAACATTGTGGAAAGGTGGTGTTTTCCAGAGCCCACCTTCTCGGTCATTACAGTTATGACAACTCAGTCTATAGGTTTGTTAAACGTAATAGATAACTACGTAATTTTTCTACATGTAGTCGAATCTATGCTGAGTTTATAAAGGAATAAATATTGAAAACCTGATTCGTTACACTTGATATTTCAAAATATTCTATCCGTAGTAACGTTCAGTATACATTATTATATCTGCTTAGTGAATACACTTTAAACATAGGAGTGTCCGCGTAAATTAAAGAGTCTGACTGAAATAAATTATTTTTGGACTTATAATTTGCGTAACTTTTTTCATTATTATTCATAAATATATTCACACACAATAATACTTTGTTTTTCATTTAAGGAATAGACTTTTTAATATCTATTTTATTGTTATGTGTAGTACTCTAAGGTAGGCAAAAAATAATTTCTATATGTCTGTTATTTAATGCATGATTGTTAAAAATGTTAAAAATAAAACTATACAGATTTTTTGGTGATTAACAGTGATAGAATGGCTTGAATCTTGGGTATGATGATTTAAACTAACAAAGAGGGATATATTTTTAAGCAAAGTCAAACGCTCAAAGAAAAATGTAAAACTAGCAGGAAAGTACTCATAGCTGTTTCTTTCGCTTCTTGTTAATTTTATGTGTAATTATTTTATTACTTGGAAGAATTGCCTTAATACTTGCTTTAATTACGATGAAATCCACATACTATGTTAGTAAAATGTAACATTCCTCTGTAAAAAAAAAAAACAACAAAAAAAACGCAGTGAATACGACTCATTTAGGCTGAATTTGATATGTACAACAGCAATGGTGCACTTTAAGTACTGTAGTCTTATACTGTTTCGTATTATTGCACTTCTACTTGTTTGGTGCGACATTAGAAAGTCTTCCATTTTTACTTCATTCACTCTACAATTAATATACTTAACACCAGTCTATGTTTATCTGAGTGACTCAGCATAACGTTTTACTAGACTTGTGTGTCTATTTGACGTAAAGTACTGTTTCCCAGATGCTGTCGTTTTACTGATATGGTGACTAAAGTTGACATACAACATACGTATCACGGATCGAAACTCGTCGTCAAACATGATTGTCCTTTTAGTCGTGTGAACGTTATACTGTGACAGTTAACTTCAGTATTAGTTGATAGAAAGTTGGCGGTGGTATTGTGCTGATAGCCTTGGTCAGTGGCTCAATATTAAAGACTGCATCAAGTAACTTTGCCACAAACAAAATTTAAGTTAACTCAGTAGTGTTATTTTATTTGATTCGGGTTGAGGTTTCACACAACGTGATGGAAGATTCGTTAAATACGTTTAAGGAAAATGTACAACACAATTATAATTTTCATATAAAATGTATATCTTTTTAAAACATTCCTGTGACAGATTTCGATATGTAATGTATAAAATACCATATTGAATGGTGGTAATTATGTTAACCTTCTATACAGGTGATGTTACAAAGAGAAAAGGGATATGCTATTTTTTTGTGTTCTTTTTTAACGAAGTATCGTATTGTCAGAAATTAAAGAATGTTGTGACCGTTGAACTGAGTTAACTAAATCTTTAGCCTGAGGAGCCCTTAGTGACACAGCAAATAGTCTGCATCTTATTACTTTAGAAACCGGGTTTTTTTACCATTGTTAGCCCTATTAGTCATTGTTAGCACTGTTAGCCCGTTGTATAGCTTCAGGCAATTATCATATTTTTTTTCTTTCCAATGGAAATGACTACAAGAATTCAATCATGTAGATTGGTTAGTTCTTATGAGTCACTACAAATGGTTGGGTCTGAGTTTTAAATGTATATGTATTTAAAGGTGAATTTTCAACAAATTTAATAATTGCCTTAGAAACTGTACTTTAGTTAGGTATAATTCCTGTGTGGTTGCCATATTTTTAAACACTTTAGTTTTTGAGTAAAAAATAACAATATGCGGGTCCTGGAACTCAGGTTCCTCTCGGTCTTTCGGGTGTTTCCGTTACGTTTTACAACTATGACGTAATTGTTGCCAAACACGCTTCGTTGCGCGCCGACCATTTTGTTCCTTTCAGTGCTGGTGTTTTATGTAAATCTATCGGTGCTTTTTTCGGATTACATACTTTGTGAGACTATTTTTTATCTTGATATTGCTACTTTATGTTTGTTTTATGATAACGTGGTTTACTGTGTTGCTTGCTGTTGTAAAAACGGTTCAGCATCAGGCAAAAGCTTCTTTTCGTTTCCGTGCAAGGAGAAGGAACCGGCAAGGTGGCGACAGTGGATGCCGATGTTCAATAGGAAGAACTGGACTCCTTCACACCATGCAAAGCTTTGTCAAGATCACTTTGAACGCTCATGTTTTGTGTCGGATCCCACTGTTTTGGATTTCGTGGGTTTAAGCCAGGCAGGTTGAGACTGAAAAAACCATGAGCAGTAGACAGGATCGTTCCCACCATCTTTCCTCATGTAGAGCTGAGAACTGATCTCAGCCTGCAGCGTACAGGTTCCACCCCTCTGAAGCTATCCATTGCCATCACGAAAAGAACAACCTTAAAGGTATGTGTGCAGTATAAAGTGATAAACAATAACTAGTATAATATAATAATTTAAAAAGTACAAGTTTTTGAAGAATGTAACTAGACATACACATTTCACATTCATGAGAGTGTTTTGCATTTGTGGCACCTGAAAGTCAGTGAAACCTTGATTTCCTAGTCTAGACAGTGGACAAATCTATCCCAAATAGAGTATATTTCAAGTTTAAAAGCTGGTAGATCATTCTGTTGATGTTTTTGTATCATTTTTAAATATGGAAAAGTTTGAAGAATTTCATTTTTGAAATTTAACATTTCAAGATAAATTGAAATAAGACTATGTCTTGAACATGTCGAAGTAATCAAGTACATGGTATGGATTTTAAAAAATTGTAGACTTGTAAAAAAATCAAATTAAACTCCATAACATATTTCCATAACTCATCATAATAAAATTAATCTTAACACAGTACTTTGACATTGTCATATTAAATGTAAATCTCATAAACCTCATAAAGCATGCTGTTTTAATATATAATCTTATATCTTCAGCTTTTACAGGAAGGTGCTGCTGATGACACAGTGCCTACTTCTGTAGAGGAAGTTGTGATTCAGCCCACCCCACTGCCAAGTCTCTAGAGCTAACTCATTTGAGAGTGTCTGTTCAGACTCTTGTAAGTAGATCATGATTGTTAGATTAAACATTCATAAGTTGCAATAATTGCTGTATAATTTTATTTATATTAATTTGAAAGAATGTTATTATTTCAGTACCCAAATAAAAACCTATTTTTTTAGCCTATCCCAAGTATTCCAAAAGGGACACAGACTGGATGGTATTCTGTTTCCAGAGGTGTACAGGTATTCCCATCTGGCTTGAAGACTGTAGCTACCCAGACAGAAAATCTTTCAACAATAGATTTTGCTTGTGGTA
This sequence comes from Tachypleus tridentatus, assembly GCF_004210375.1. Classification (NCBI taxonomy): domain Eukaryota; kingdom Metazoa; phylum Arthropoda; class Merostomata; order Xiphosura; family Limulidae; genus Tachypleus; species Tachypleus tridentatus. Next base: position 74,748,696 of record NC_134828.1, on the reverse strand, counting down.
CTGGTAAGTTAGTTTGAATATGACATTTTCATTCATGATTTATCAATATTCAATAGTCAGATTAGTCTTGTTAATATTATTTTGATTATTTATTATAAACTATTGCTGGTAAACAGTACATTGTTCATATACATGTAATTCTTTCACTGATTTTTGCAGAATCATTACCTGCTGTTAAGAAGTCCTCTGTATCACAAGTGACAGATGCTGATGGTACTGATGATGTTCATATGAGTGATGATGAAGGTGCTGATCCTGACTAGAACTTGTCAGATCTATGTCAAAAGTAATTGTTCTAGGTTCGTTCAGAGTAGGTTCGAATTGATATGGCGCTACTCGACACTGTTCGGAACACAAAGTCAAAACAGACTCCGCCTCTGTTTCTCCGTTTGCACTGGCCATGTTTATTTACATTCAACGCGCTTGCGTTGGCAGTTTGTTTGGCAACTATTATGTCACAGTCACTTTCCTAGCGGCAAACGGAAAAACTAAAACGTTCGGATTGCCGCTCGGAAAGGGCTCTTTCTGCACCAAGTTTTGTTTCTTGTATTAGCACATATTTCTTATATAAAAAAAAAAAAAATGTGAACCTGCAAAATTAATCAGTATGAGTAGTTCTTTTGACTGCAAAGTTTTCTTTTTTTTGTAAAATTCATCTATAATTTAAAATACTTCACTTTGTTTTTGTTTTCATACCAAAGAGGTTATTGTTGATTTTGACAACAGTTTATGCAGGATGGACATTCTTGCTTGCTTAATATACGTTTGTTTGCCTAGAATTTCGCGCAAAGCTACACAAGGGCTACCTGTACTAGCCGTACCTTATTTAACAGTGAAAGATTAGAGAGAAGACAGCTAGTCATCATCACCTACGGTCAACGGTTGGGCTACTGTTTTATCAACGAATAGTGGGATCGGTCATAAAATTATAACGCCGCCACGTCTGAAAGGGCAAACACATTTGTTGTGACGGTGATTAGAACCCGCAACCCTCAGATTATGAGAAAAACCTAACAGCACAACTAATTTATTCTCTTTATTTCAAGCAACTCCTTAAGGGAGGGTGTTGTGAACAGAAATTTTCAAACTAATATTAATAAGAAATCTATATGTTCTTAGTAAATATACATAAAAATAAACCATTAAGTGTGTGAAACGTACTAACAAAAGAAAGTAGACATCGTTAAACAAAATTACCATTTGAATTGGCTATTTATGGTCAATAAATACTTTTCGAAGTTAGACTAACGGAATTAATAACATATCGATTTTTAAATCGGAAGTTTACGTACGCACATTTCATTGATAACCTATTCTGCGTTCTGACTCGATGGTAAAGCGGAATTGACAAACATACGTTTCTCGTGCAGATTTCGGTAACTTAATTAGCAGTTTCCTCTGCCTGTATGACAACGTTTTATAACCATATATCCATGGGCGTCCGCAATGGGGCATTTACTCCCCTGGATAATTAATTTTTTTGCGTTTCCCTAGTTATAGATTTGATATTATTTTGCTCCCTCTTTAATATATCCTGTGGATGCACATGCGTACATCTTTATTTTAATATATAAATCAAAAATATGAAAATAACATTTATTAAAGTTAATTAGTCTTGCACCTTTTTATACTTAAATAGTTAATGAATAGAATTTTAATGATTAGAGTTTCAAGCATAGTGTATATCATCTCATTACTAAAGCTTCTGCTGAAATTTTTATGTAATGTTATACTTGTTTTATGTTCTTTCTTAATAGCTTTAGTTTTTATACTTAATATTTTTCTAAAGCTTGCGTACATAACATGTATTTTCTGCAAATAAAAGGAGGATAGTTGGAAGTTATAATATTTTATTGTAACAAGGGATAACGACTGTCATGAAGAAAGGTCAATCGCCTTTATCAATCACATTTTAGTATCTGGTGTGTAATCTGAAAAGCAATTAATTTATGAATCAGAACGTTTGATAGAAGTGGTTCTCCAAAGTATTGGAAGATTATTATTTTTTAATTGATAGTGAATGCGCAACGTTTCGTGCACGTATGATTCAGTTTTCTTTATCCTACATTAACATTGCGAGTGAAATGCGCACATGTAAAAACACATACATATATTAAGTTAATAAATAATATTACAATGTTTCGTGAGTGTATTTAGAAAATGTACAAATGTTTCATACACATTTCTGAGTAAGTATTACCACTACAGAATTCCTCTAAAGATGGTCATTAAATACTGTTACTTCTCTTATGGTGATATCCTGAACTGTTGTTGCAGTAACTCTACGAATACATTCATCGAATCGAAAGCGAGTGAAATGTTTGTTGCAGTTTTAACTTATCGGAATAAGATTTCTTTTTCTTTTAAAAAAATGAAGGTCGTCAGATGTCGTTACTATTTCTTTTGTGTAACTTTTCGACATGGAGCACGAAGAGGAAATGACGTCATTGTTCTACTCGCACCAAATCTGACGTTTCACTTGACAGAATGGTAGAACATACTTCTTAAAGGTTTGAAAATCTAAATGGACTGCAACTGCATGTTGATTTATTAAAACGACAATGTTTCGACTTTTATGCAGAGGCTTCTGTATAGAAAAAGAAACGTCAGTCCTTTTAACAGGTAGCTGCAGCCCATTCAAGTTCTGAAGACTATCGCGTCTACTTTGCCCAAGTTCCGCATTAAAAAAAATATAAAAAAAATAAATAAACCTCTTGAATCCAGAACACATTTAAGTTAGTACGTGGTCTCAAACTCCTTTAATTTTGTAGTTGAGGCCATTATATCGGAAATAGGGCATGTCTGGATTATTCATTTGACTTATAGTTCCATGTGGTAATAGTCCAAATTAAAACAACTTTGTTCTTTGTTCATATGCTTGCAAGTGTCTTAACGTTATGGCTTCGCTACAAAATGTGTTTAATCGCATTGTATATATAAACTGAATTTGGCAGAATCAATCTGCAGGCGTTAAAAATTATTTACAGTTTTCAAATTATTTTTATAATTAATTATTTGATTAAATTTAATATTTTTTCATTTTCTAAATGCTTTTCTTCATTCTTTTTAGCTTAAAAAATTTATTTAAGTCTCCTATTCGATCCTCTGGTGTGATAATGGTAATTTACCAACTTACAACTGTGTCCCCCAGTGGACACAGAAGATAGCCCATAATATGGGTTTGCTCATGAAAGAGGGAAAAGCATACTTTTCATGCTTTTAGTGAGACTTACCACCTGAATATGCAGGAGTTTGATACTATCAAAAGCTCATATCTTAAGACCTCTTTAATATTGGTGTTCTGAACTTTGCATAGATAAGAAGATGGTCAAATAAATCATGGTCAGCATAATAGCATTAAACTTCTTAACTCTTTTTTTTCTTTTTGCCAGTGTGCCAAATGTCTTGATTTTGAGGTTTGGTATAGCATTTAAAAAGTTACCCCCAGATGTCTTCACCTGTGCTATGTGTAAGTTATATGACTGGAATAGGCATTTCACAACATCTGGTGGTATTACTGCTCCAGTGCTCAATGTTTCTAAATAAAACTAATGATATTGCATTTGATCAGGGTTTATAAGTTGTTCAAAGGTTATGCCAGTTCATACCTGACTGCATGATTTACATTCTTGCAGTCATGATAAAATACAGGATATGTCTTAACTAACTCGTTCATGTGCTTTATGTGCACTAAGCTCGCATGGCCTGGCAACTTCCTTTAGATTTGATAGCTAATTTTCTCTTGGAGTTTCTGCATAGTATGTGGAGTTGCTGGATCAGATTTATCTCTTTGATAGAGGGCCAATGTAATGGCAGAAGCCATGCTCTTACAATCTAGGGTCTCTTCATTTATGTCCTTGTTGACCCCAGCAACCAAAACAGACATTGGGTAAGATCTATGATAGCACAATTTTGCCACACAGTTCTCAAATATCTTTTGGAAGGTTTGTGTCAATAGCTCCACTTCCTTCACAAGGAGCACAATAGTCTATTTTCCTCAATATAGTGATGAGTTATTTCAGCCAGTGAAATAGTGGACTGAAATTGTTAGGTTCACATGCCTAGGCATCTTTCTATGTGAATGAGATGTGCAATGTACAACACCTGCTTCCAACATCAAACCTAAGCTTTAACTTGTCATATTTCTGCATTCTGGATGAGTTCATCATAACCTTACTTCTCAATGTTTGCAGTGATCAGCATAAGAGCCAATACAGAATTTTTGGTATGATGGACTTTGATTATGCCAGAGTGAGATCATTGGCATTGGTGTGCCAGAAAGATATGCATTGGCATTCATTGATATTTGCTTTTATCAGTTTTGTATGGTACAATAATCCACCTTGATTAGCAGTAAATGTTAGTTTCATTTTGGGCCAAATTTTTTACAGTAGGTGTCTGTGACTTGTTGGTAATACATTTCAACAACATTGAAGCCATATAATGGACAGCACACAAACCAGTTGTTTTAAAATAATACATTCAAAAGGGCAAATGTATATACAAAGATTATTTACACTGTTGGTTATCACAGTTGTATCCAGAGCTTTAATTAATTGTCTCCTTTCCATCAAAGTCCACACAGGCATTTTTTACTTTAGAAATGCTTTGACAAGATGAATTATCATTCTTCATCTCTGTTGTTACAATATAATTGAGATATTCACTTTGGAAACCAGTCACGAAGGCTTAACCCACATGCAGTCTAAAATCATCTACTCGGTTATCTATATATGGATATATATATGGCACAGCTAAATTGCAGAACTTTCTGTGAAATATGAGACTTTATGATGTAACAATGCTATTTTATTTAATACTGTCAATTACTGTGCACTACTAATTAACAGCCCTATAAGTAGTATTGTTGGTTTTTAATGAAATCATTCTTGGGAAACATGTGTTTGTGCCAACTCCATCCTTCTTATCAGCAGAATTTGACAGTGACCCTTAAAGTCTGTCATCTTTTGTGAACAAACGAGAAAACCTCTCTCAACCTGCATTCCTGTGTGGTATTACAAGGACAGACTTCATTACAACCTCCATTCCTGTGTGTTGTTACAAGGACAGACTTCATTACAACCTCCATTCCTGTGTGTTGTTACAAGGACAGACTTCATTACAACCTCCATTCCTGTGTGTTGTTACAAGGTACAGACTTCATTACAACCTCCATTGCTGTGTGTTGTTACAAGGACAGACTTCATTACAACCTCCATTCCTGTGTGGTATTACAAGGACAGACTTCATTACAACCTCCATTCCTGTGTGTTGTTACAAGGACAGACTTCATTACAACCTCCATTCCTGTGTGTTGTTACAAGGACAGACTTCATTACAACCTCCATTTGTGTGGTTTACAAGGACAGACTTCATTACAACCTGCATTCCTGTGTGTTATTACAAGGACAGACTTCATTACAACCTCCATTACCTGTGTGTTGTTACAAGGACAGACTTCATTACAACCTCCATTCCTGTGTGGTATTACAAGGACAGACTTCATTACAACCTCCATTCTGTGTTTATTACAAGGACAGACTTCATTACAACCTGCATTGCTGTGTGGTATTACAAGGACAGACTTCATTACAACCTCCATTCCTGTGTGTTGTTACAAGGACAGACTTCATTACAACCTCCATTCCTGTGTGTTGTTACAAGGACAGACTTCATTACAACCTCCATTCCTGTGTGTTGTTACAAGGCAGACTTCATTACAACCTCCATTCCTGTGTGTTGTTACAAGGACAGACTTCATTACAGACCTCCATTCCTGTGTGTTGTTACAAGGACAGACTTCATTACAACCTCCATTCCTGTGTGTTGTTACAAGGACAGACTTCATTACAACCTCCATTCCTGTGTGTTGTTACAAGGACAGACTTCATTACAAATCCATTCCTGTGTGTTGTTACAAGGACAGACTTCATTACAACCTCCATTCCTGTGTGTTGTTACAAGGACAGACTTCATTACAACCTCCATTCCTGTGTGTTGTTACAAGGACAGACTTCATTACAACCTCCATTCCTGTGTGTTGTTAAAGGACAGATTCATTACAACCTCCATTCCTGTGTGTTGTTACAAGGACAGACTTCATTACAACCTCCATTCCTGTGTGTTGTTACAAGGACAGACTTCATTACAACCTCCATTCCTGTGTGTTGTTACAAGGACAAACTTCATTACAACCTCCATTCCTGTTTGTCTGTTACAAGGACAGACTTCATTACAACCTCCATTCCTGTGTGTTGTTACAAGGACAGACTTCATTACAACCTCCATTCCTGTGTGTTGTTACAAGGACAGACTTCATTACAACCTCCATTCCTGTGTGTTGTTACAAGGACAGACTTCATTACAACCTCCATTCCTGTGTGTTGTTACATAGGACAGACATTACAACCTCCATTCCTGTGTGTTGTTACAAGGACAGACTTCATTACAACCTCCATTCCTGTGTGTGTGTTACAAGGACAGACTTCATTACAACCTCCATTCCTGTGTTGTTTTACAAGGACAGACTTCATTACAACCTCCATTCCTGTGTTTGTTACAAGGACAGACTCTCATTACAACCTCCATTCCGTGTGTTGTTACAGGACAGACTTCATTACAACCTCCATTCCTGTGTGTTTTACAAGGACAGACTTCATTACAACCTCCATTCCTGTGTGTTGTTACAAGGACAGACTTCATTACAACCTCCATTCCTGTGTGTTGTTACAAGGACAGACTTCATTACAACCTCCATTCCTGTGTGTTGTTACAAGGACAGACTTCATTACAACCTCCATTCCTGTGTTCTCTGATGGTCAGGAGGTAACTGATGTTCGGAACATCGATAACACTCTAAGTGAAAGCTTTTGCCGGGTATCTAGCACTTCTGCTTCTTCCTCCACCTTCCTGGCCATCAAGACTCGAGCAGAGCGATCACCTCTTTCCTTTCGAACTGACTGTTTCTTTGATTATAATTGTCCCTTTACCCTGGTGGAACTAAAAATGACCCTTCATCGGTCTGCCAGTACGTCTGTTGTACCTGATGATATTCATTATGACATGCTGCACCATCTATCTCCCGCTTCTCTTGATGTCCTTCTGATTGTTTTCAACCGGATCTGGCAGGAGAATGTTTTTCTTGATGCCTGGCGCCAGGCTATTATTTTATCTTTCTCTAAGCCAGGGAAAGATCCTAAGATTCCTTCAAACTACCGTCCAATTGCATTGACGAGCTGTCTCTGTAAGACATTAGAAAGGATGGTTAATGCTCGTCTTGTTTGGTTCCTCGAATCAAACAACCTCCTCTCGCCCACCCAGTGTGGGTTCCGTCGACAGCACTCCACCACAGACCACCTAATTCGTCTTGAAACATCTATCAGAGAAGCATTTCTCAACCGCCAACATCTTGTATCAATATTCTTTGACAAAGAGAAGGCTTACGACACAACATGGAGGTATGGCGTTTTGCGAGACCTCCATACATATGGGTAACGTGGCCATCTACCCATGTTTATTAAAAAAAATTTTAATGGACAGGAGATTCCAAGTTCGTGTGGGTTCGACACTTTCCCGTTCTTTTGTACAGGAACTTGGAGTCCCTCAAGGCTGTGTATTGAGTGTTACACTCTTCAGTATAAAGATATATGCCATCACTGAACAACTCCCTCTCACTGTTGCGAATGGGCTGTATGTCGACGACTTTCACATCTCATGTCAGTCGTCAAACATGAGATATATTGAGCGACAACTACAAACCGCCCTCAATTGTGTACGGAAGTGGACTCTGGCGAACGGCTTTAATTTCTCTCTCTCCAAAATTGTATGCATGCACTTTTGCTGTCGACGGGGTATTCACCCTGATCCTGAACTTCATATCGGTGAAGTTTTGCTGCCAGTGGTCCCGGAGACCAAGTTCTTGTGGCTTATCTTTGATTGTAAACTGACCTTTATACCACACTTAAAGCAGCTTCAGGTCAAATGCACAAGAGCACTGAACATCCTCCGTGTTCTCTTCTACCAGTTGGGGGGGGCAGATCGCTGTTCAATGTTAAAGGTATATCGTGCTCTTATTAGATCGAAACTCGATTATGGATCAATGGTCTATGGCTCTGCCAGACCCTTGGCCTTAAAGATGCTGGACCCCATTCATCACCAAGGACTTCGACTCTGCACTGGGGCTTTCCGTACCTCTCCAGTTCAAAGTATATACATTGAATCTCATGAACCTTCTCTACACCTTCGCCGTTTGCAACTATCTTTACAATATACTTCGAAACTTCATTCCTTACCAAAGCATCCCACCTGGAAATGTGTTTTCCTTCCTCGGTGGGCAGTACTTTTTCAGAACAGACGATCTGTCATTGCTCCGTTTGGCCTTCGCATCCGGGCGCAATTGGATGAATTGGGTCTGTCCTTGGATAACATTGCAGATTCCACAGGTCGGCCCATCCCACCATAGCTTATTACAGCCCCCAAATGTGACCTTTCTTTCAGTCACCTAAAAAAGGCGGACTTGCACGCTAAAATCCGGGTTTCGATACCCGTGGTGGGCAGAGCACAGATAGCCCATTGTGTAGCTTTGTGCTTAATTCAAAACAACAACAACCTAAAAAAGGCAGATACTCCAGATTGGAAGTACCGTCCTTTATTCAATGAATATCTTTCAAACAATCATTCAGTTCCCATTTATACAGATGGTTTCAAATCAGGTAATTCAAAGGGCTCTGCTATGGTTTGCTATGGGTCAGTAGTTGCGCGCAGAATCCCTTCTACAGCTTCTGTGTTCACTGCTGAACTGTATGCCATATCTCTTGCCCTGGATCATATTGTAGCTGAGCAGTACTCCAACTGCACTATTTATATTGATTCGCTTAGTTCTATACTTGCCTTGGAATCGCTACACGTTAGCTCGCATCCTATTCTCGCTGATATTCGAAACCGACTGGCCCATTTCTCATTAGCAGCTACTTCAATCCAGTTTTTCTGGATATCAGGCCATGTTGGTATTCGCGGGAACGAGCTTGCAGACATGGCAGCTAAATATGTCTGCTTCAGCACCATCACTCCTATGCTTATTCCGTACATGGACTATGGTGTTGTCTTCAAGGCTCGGCTCCGTGCCAGCTGGCAGTCCTCTTAGAGTGAGCAACGCGACAACAAACTTATTCAAATCAAACCCAAAATTGGACTTTGGCCATCTAGCTTCCGTAAAGTTCGGAAGAAGGAAGTTGTTCTCACTAGGCTATGCATTGGTCACAGTTTTTTAACTCATCATTTCCTTTTATCTGGAACTGATGCACCAATGTGTAGTTTGTGTAACACTCAAATCACTATCAGCCACGTTTTACTTTCTTGCCATCGTTACAATTCTCAACGACGGCAATATTTTAAACATATTTTTTCCCAGGGTCAGTCTGTAACATTGGACAGAGTTATTGGTGATGGTGACCCTGTCCACCTTGATAATGTTTTTAATTTTTTAATGGCCATTAATCTTTTTAATCTCATTTAAGTGTTGCATATTTATTCATTACACCTTTTTAATTGTGGTTCCTTGTTTATAGTTTTAATTTCTCTCATTCAATTTAACATTGGACAATGGCCAGAACATTAAATAACTCGACACCAGGACTGGAAAGGCCAACTTCAGGTGACTAACGCTACTGTTTGAACTATCCGTTTGAACTACTCGTTAGTCGTCCTGGCGAGTTGTTATTATACTTTTGCTGCATATCATTTCACACTTTTACTACTTTACTTTTTAGTACTGGCCATATTGACTCATAACCCGGAACCAGAACTGGAAAGACCAACTTCAGGTGACTGACGGTGGTTTTTATACTTACCTATTAGTCTTCCTGGCGGGTTATGATCATTACCATTTTGCTAGAGTAAATATTTTACAACTTTGAAGACTGGATGTCACCATTGGTTTTTACACCATTTTCTGTTTTAATTGCTGTTTTGTTTTTACCATCATTTACTTTTACAAATTTTACTCCATTTACTTGACTTTATCTTTTTACTGGACATTTGGCTACTCATTGTTACAATTTTGCTATGTATCTTTTAAAACTTCTATTCTTTTACATTTTGATACTGGTTGCTATGACACATAACCCGGAACCAGGATTGGAAAGACCAACTTCAGGTGACTGACGGTGGTTCTTGAACTTACCTGTTAGTCTTCCTGGCGGGTTATGATCATTACCTTTTTGCTAGAGTAAATACCTTACAACTTCTTATACTCTGCCTTCTATTTTAACATTGTAGACAAGGTGTCAACATTGGTTTTATACTTTTTTGTTTTACCTTCATTTCCATTTATGTCTATTACTACATTTATTTATTTATTTTACATTTTTACCGAATGTCTGGCGCAGATAGCCTCGCTGCTTTGTGCCATAAAACACTAAATCAATCAATCAATCAATTGATTAAATTTCACTTTTTGTCTTTCTTGTATAATGGTGTAGATGTATGTATGAATATGTCATTCTGGAATTCACTTCCTGCTTCTATTAGGGTATTTTGTTAGCTTGTCAACCTTTGGAATAAAACATCTGCTAAAAGCTTGTATTACGTTTCAAAGGTTATTAGCACATTTTATATAAAAAAAATCATAAAATCATAATTTGTTTCCACTTTCATTATCTGTAACAACGTAACTCTTAGCATTTCAGTTTTCAAACAAGTAAATGTCTAAGTGTCACTCAAAACCTCGCGACACTGCCGGTAGGGTGAAACAGTGCCGTTATCTTACACTAGCCTATAGAGGTATTATACGAAACTTCACCAACTTCCTGTTTCACTCAATTCTGTCGTATCGGACGTGAAACATTTCCTTCTAGCAATCCATATAAGTACAAAATTTGTTAAAGCTTTACATGCTGTCAGTGGCGTGAACATCAACTTTGACAAAAATGTGTAGATCCGATAGTCTACTGCTATTTAGCTTATCGATATAATTTTCTCTATGAAATTCCTTCAGATGATTTACAACGTCAAATAACACAGTATTAGAAGACAAGTTTGGCATTTTTCAGCTGAAACTAATACATAAACTTGACGTCCAATGTGGCAAACTATGGACCACTTGAGTTTTTACGTTAATGTAAGACCCCTGAGTAAAACTTCGTCTAAATAATATACGCACTTTTATCAAATATATTGGGTTATAATTTCCTTGCTGAAATACATAAATTGTAAGTGAGTTTTAATTACGATAACAAACATTTAAATGCATGTTTAAATATGAGTGTGGGTCCAAGTGGCTCAGCAGTAAAGTCTAAGTGAATATTACATTAAATAAAATTGAGTTTCTATACCTACGACGAGCACAGTACAGACAACTTATTGTGTAGTTTTCTGTTGTTTTTTTTATTAACAACAAAGGAAATGAGTGTGCAATGTATGTGATACATCCTGTAGATAAAGTGGCGCTTCCAGCTGCGTGCATGTTATTTTACGTGCTAATTGCAAACAAAAGCATAAATGAACATCTGGTTGTACAGATGTATCCGGATCTCTTTGTAGTTAGCTTGACCCGAGATAAACTTTTAATTATATAGAAATTTCTTACCTTTCTATTAGATCTCAACGGATATATTTAATCACGAAAGACAAAGTGCATCACGCAAAACGAATATACGAAATGAACATCGCCTCCAGCCAGAATTACATTTACTCTTACATCCATAACTTGTTTGTATAATAGTACCCTGACGTTTATTTTAGGCCCTGTGACGTTAATTATTGTTTACTGTGGCAAATTATCTATCGATAAATTTATTATATTGACTTCAAACTATAGTCTGTAGTACAAGCTATCCTAACAGCAATAACTTCCTGCAAGTAATATTTTGATCTCAACAAGCATCTAATGGCCAGAGATTGCTACATCTCATCTGTTACAGAGGAACATGCTATATATAGACTGTGAACTCGTCGATGGAAAACCATGCCGTAATGTTCAGGCAACATGTACACGTGACTAATAACATTTTATTCGAATAGTGATAATTTCAAGCAGAAGAATGTTGATGCATAAAATAAAGTAAAAGTATGATGCGTCTGGGCTAAGAAGGTATTGTTGAAATCGTAAGTTACGTCCATAGGTTGTATAATGATCACAAGTGAGTTGTTTTGAAATTTCAATATCTTATATCTTGCGGAGGACCTACGTAAATTGGTGGGTGTGCAAGTTCATTTACTTCATAATGTAGCGGATTTACTGTTACATATCTATTTTAATATCTGCGTTTGTTTCCGTTTGATGTATGTTGTTAGTTATATATTGCACAAGTCCCGCTTGTTCTCTAAACTTGTAGATTGAACGTAGGAATCAACAAAATGCGATGTATGTAAAATACTAGTTTTTGCCAGTATTGTTGCCAACTGAACTTTCTAAATCATCGCCCAATGAATACAAGATGTAGCTATAGCAAGATGCGGGAAGAGAGTAATAGAAATTTGTTGGTAGCAACAGTTGTTTAACTGAAAGCCTCTGAAGCTAGAATTGTGATTAACGCTTATTAATCGGAAAACAGTAGATATTTGAGCAGTAACGATTTATAGATTTCAAACATTAGAAACTGTTTAACTTCAGTGAATTAACTTCGGACTTTAGCATTTCTACGAGAACATTAGATATTGTTTTCGATGAAAGCTCACGTGAGCTTCAAGCTGTTTAGCCGTCAAGAGGTACAGGTTCATCAACAAAAAATTAATTCGCACTTTGTGAGCGTCGATAAAAGATTCAGTTTCAGACCAGATATGAGACTCGATATTGTTTGTAAGTTTGCAAAACTTTTGTATAAAAACCATTATTTGTAATAACTATTTGTAACAACCGTTATTATCAATTGTATTATGATTTTTTATATTAAAATATATTTGTGTTAAGAAAAATGTGTGTGTGTGTCAATCTTGTCGCCAAATATCATAAATTTGATACATATTAATATTTAAGTAACTAATACATTCAAAATAGAATTTCCGGTTATTTTAAATCGTAATACGTAACGTACGTAAATTACGTAACATAATAAATCGAAGACTTGTCCGAGATTTTATGCGTAACAATAATTAGTGAATATAGTTAATTTAATGTATAGAATGTTTTCAACTAAACTTATTTTATTTTATTCAAAGACGTCTAATGAACCCATTGACTGCTGATTCATCCATATAGGATACGGTCCGCCTCCGACAGTTAAATGTGAGCGTACTTTATACGGCGTATGGCTTGCAAAAATTTCGCACTTAGCCAATGGGTTAATCAGTAACTCGTAAAAAAAAAAAAAGAGTACGTTTTCTAAATTACCTGCAAAACGCTTTTTTAACTGGTTAAAACAAAACAACATTGTTTAGGGTTAGCCGAGAGCCACAAAACATTTGCCGTAATTTTCTTGCCCTTGGTTTGAATTTTCCTTATGCTATTATTTTCACGCAAGCTATTTATGCTAGGCTTTATTGTAGGTATTGTGTAATATTGATAAATCTTGGTCTATTTGAAAAGAAAAAAAATTATAGGGTTAGACAACCTAATGTAGACGTGACTTTATTTAATAAAACCAGAGTAAAGCAAACAGTAAGGTAATAGTATTTATAATAGTGTACACAGTAGGAAACAATTATGAGCGTTCACTGAAGCGTATGACAGTTTCACGAGTTAAAAGTAAAATCTCACAAAAACGAATAATAAAATAATAAGTAGTTTATAGCACTAAATGAAAATAACCGAAGCTGAAATAAAAGTAAAATTAAGTTTTATTACGAAATAAAAGTAAAATTGTAGTGAAGACGAACTTAACTGATATGCAGAAACGTCTGAATTAGTGTTCACAAAGTGATAAGCAAACGAAATGCGCATGCGTAATTTAGGCCTAAATTTTTCGAGAACGCCCACAGAAAATGTATCTAGTGCTCATTTTTTAGGAACCTTTACGTGGGTTAAGTGTTTGTTTGAAATACTTTGCAAGTAAAACACTAAAGTTGAAATTGAAGTAATTCGTCACATGATAACAACGACATTGTGTCATCGTGGAACCATATTCTTTGGATAGAAATGTTTGACAAAGCAAAAAACAGGTAAGGTAATTCTAAGTTGAAAAGCGAGTATGCAAACCGGACTTCTTGGACAAAGGCCGTTATGTATATCGATATGAGATTTGTAGCGTTTCATCGAGAAATTCGCGAGGAAAGTTATGTACGGACAAACGCAAACGTATTATTTAAGTAGATCTTTGTCTCTACCTCCTGAGTTCCATTAGACAGGTATCGTCAACTACGCGGAGATACGGTCAACAAACAGAAACAAACAAACAAACAAGCTTTGCTTTCGTATTTCAGTTATGGTATGTGTAATTTCAGTGTCTGTGCTAAACTTTCAAAGGAGGAATGATCACGCATAGGCTACGTAAAGTAAATATTATACACATGTTATAGAGGTACAGGAATGTTTATACAGATATTCTTAGGCTTGACGATATCAAATGTAACAGTCACATAAGTCCAGTTACCATTAGCTGGATGATCACATTCATGTAAATTGTTCATAAAACAAGTAAACCAGTTTGCATATTTTCAGATAAAAGTCAATGATTTTACGTAGATAAAAAACAAAAAATGAAATTAAATGCTATTTGGCCTGCAACTTTAGGAATATTTTTTCTTGAAATAAGTGTATGTTGCTCAACGAAACCATTATGTATAAACCTTATTTTTTTTAGCCAAAATGTATCAGTGGTACAATGTAATGATGTGAAATTTTATCAATATAAAAATGTAATAAAATAATGGTCAGAATTTTTGGCTTACTTAAAAAAATTATTGGTTCAGCAAGTATCAATTAAACATCCTGTGACAAAATAATTCAATGTATTACTTTTATTTGTTATTATTCCCCCTACCACCAATAATTTAATTTGTTTAATCTACTTCACTCCTAACTCTTGCGCAGATAACCTTCTAGTAGCTTTGCGCGAAATTCAAAAAACAAACCAAACCACTCTCAACTCTCCAAGGGCACCGAATTAGACCAGTAATAGATTATGCAGCTCCAGCATGGATAACTGTGAGCAATAAAATAATTAAAACTAAACTACAAACAATCCAAAATACACTCCTAACAACTGCATACAGAGTTCCAAGAACTATGTCATCCCAGTTTATTCACAAATACTCAAACATACCAATCATACCAGATAGACTCCTACATATTAGAATTATGTACTTTAATAAGAATTGGATGAAAAACGAATTACTATGCGAACTACAGGTACCTCATACATGATGAAGCTAGTCCTAAATATCTCTCCCCAGTTAACTTATATTTTAAATATAAAAATAAATAAAAAAGAAAAAAATATATATAAATAATAATAATAATAAATATATTTCTACTATATGTATGTATGTACTAAACAATTAAAAAAACATGCCACCAACAAACTTGACATTTCTGCAAAATAGAATAAAATAATCACAGTAAGTGAGCCACAATACATGGACATTGCCCGGAAAAGGATCTAAATAATATTCAGTTACACAGTTATAAAATTCGTCAAGAACATAAGTACGGGGAGGAGGAAGATGTCATAGAGAACCTGACCCTCCAGGGTATGAACTTTTATTACCCAAATACCGACGACATTCTTCTTCTTCGAACTCTCCAAGGAAATTTGACGGACTAATCTTTGTAGGAGAGGCGTGTTTTGAGGGTGGGTGGAGCCCATCTTCAATTTTAAACCAAGCTATTGCCCCCTGTTTTAATTAATCATATGGTCGCGCCCCCTAGTATGGATTTCTAAAGAATTTTCGGTTAATGTTGTAAGGCACTACAAGGCCGCGAAGGTGAATCATTTTGTGGTTTTAGTTTTATGTGTTTACATACATTTTAGTTTGTACAAATTCACGTATCCCCTTTAGGAACAGGCCTGCATGGCCAGGTGGTTAAGGCGCTCGACTCGTAATCTGAGGGTTGCCGGTTCGAATCCCTGTCGCACCAAACATGCTCGCCATTTCAGACTTGAAGGCGTTATAATGTTCAAACAACCCCACTATTTGTTGGTAAAAGAGTTGGCGGTGGGTGGTGATGATTAGCAGCCTTCCATCTAGTCGTGCACTGCTAAATTAACGACAGTTAGTGCATATAGCCCTTGTGTAGCTTTGCTCGAAATTCATAAACAAACAAACCTATAGGAGCAATATTATATATTTATCTTTTGTTTGTTGCGATACATTGTCATATTCTAGGTCTTGTGCTAGTCGTTTGCATTGAGCTTCATTGGAAATACTTTTAGTGTTAAAATAACTTAGTATGTGTCTTTTTTGAATGATAAATGTAACCTGAATACCACATAAACTATGAAGGTTGATTATTTTTCGTTAACAGTAAAGCTTGTTTCTTTGGATTACGAAACTTCCTGTAGTTATTAGTACGATACTGAAAATATAGTAAACAGTAAACGTAGCACAAAAATTGCATGCAAATTGTAAAAATGCACATTTATTTTGAAGTCGCGATTTTGGTTAGAAACGTTCAGCAATAAACTAATAGTTTACAAATTGACTTAATCGGAGAAATATTGTCATAAACTATCAAGGTTTCCTTGAAACAGGTTTAATGTAAAAATATAACTTGTAGAAGAAGAATTAATAGACATGCCTTGAATTAGTAATACAACAAGAAGTTCCTGGATTGACGAAACACTTTATAGAACACAAAATTGAAACTGAAAAATACCAAAAAGCATAGAAATATTTACTCTGCCATTACAACGTATAAAGAATTCGTATATGTTTATTATTTTTAGGGCAAATATTTTTTTAAAGAAGGGAAAGAACTGATTGAGGTTTGAATTATGTGTTTTAAGCAGGTTGTTCCACAATTCATGTGATACATGATACGTTCCCAAGTGACTAGAATAACATAAATGTATATATACCCTTATCACGTACTTCTTTTGAGAAAAACGTTTTCTCGTGAACGCTGTCTGAATTCGAGATTGTATGATACACACACCCTATAGTGATGACCTACTTTATGGAATGAGGGTGTAGTACCTCACTTATCAGTTGCAGCTACAGGTTTTTCTAAACTTCAAAAAGTTTTATTTCTGAATAAGCAAATACAGTTAAGTTTCGCTTGTTTTAAAACTGTTGAACGTCAAAGTTGAGTATATTGTTGTTATCCTTGAGCTCAGGTGAAAGGTAATGTTCATAGTATAGTGAATAAACGATATATTTATATCCGGGACTTTATAAGCCACTATGTAATTAGTGTATTATTCCTAACTGCTACAGCAGTATGTTACTAACGGTCTGCCGAAACTGAAAGAAGTTTATATCATACCGAAATATTTGCTATTCCGCACCGGTTTCCCACGCCATTATGTATGAATCTTAAAACAATTTAAAAAGTTAAGAACTTAAAGTGTAGGTTGAAGCTTGGTTTGTTTTGCAAGAGCACAGAAAGGACATTACTGAAGCCTTGAGTATACTTTATTTCGTTGGTATACAAAAGGTGTTAAAACTCAGACATAAAATAGTTTTAAACATTTTTAGCAAATATCCTCTAACCAAAAATAGGACGACTTGTTATTTTTCAGAAACTTACTACATCTGAGTCAAGTATAACCCAAATTTTGCTAACTTAAAGTCCGAGAAATTTCTGATGTAAATATTTTTAATTGACTTGTTTTCAAAGTGTAAAACTACATGATAAGCAAAAATAATATCTACATAAGAAGTTTTTCGAGCTTTGCAAACTTTTAGTAAACACATTCATATATACAAATAAAGGAATCATGCTCTAAGTTGCAATTTTATTATATGTAATAATCTTAAGTAGGTATGGGAAACTGAAAAAAAAATCAAGTTTTCAATTTCTGTTTGAAATTTGAAAAAAAAATATAACGATTTCGTTTACGATTATTTTTTCTATATTTTTCGATTCAAGTTCGTTTTTCGATTTCAATTCCAGTTTTTCATATTTATTTAAAATTGTTATCAAGTTATTCTCTGGTTCTTTTGATAACTTGATATTTGCATTCACAACTAGTTTTGAAAAAAAAAAACTTTTCATCTATGAGTTTTTATATTTAATCTTTATAAATACTACACGTTGGCAGCTTTTTCTTTTTTCCTTCTTCTGTCGAGGCCAGCATGGCCAGGTGATTAAGACACTTGAATCGTAATCTGAGAGTCGCGGGCTCGCCCTTTAGCTGGGGTGGGGAAGGGCAGCGTTATAATGTGACGGTCAATCCCACTATTCATTGGTAAAAGAGTAGCCCAAGAATTGGCAGTCGGTGATAATGACCAGCTGACTTTCCTCTAGTTTTACACTGCTAAATTAGGGACGGCTAGCGCAGTTAGTCCTCGTGTAGCTTTGCGCGAAATTCAAAACAAACCAAACCTTTTTCTATCTTGTTGTTTTTCTCTTTCTGTGGTATGAACCACTAAGTTGCCTTTCCCTATGTACTCTTCTTTTTTGCTTGTGTTCAGTTACGAACTTTTAAATACACGTTTAAAACCAGCCTTAATAAAACCAACGTATTTAACAAAAACCACTCGTTCTTTCCGATACTTTATTTAGATTTCTTATTTTATTTAAACTCTTTAATACGTTTTTAATTCATAGTTTTATAAACATATGAAGTTTTAACATAGGAATAATAAAAAGGAGTTTCTAATGTAATTCCTCTATTATATAGAAAATACAAGCGTTATATAACATAAGCTACAAATTGAATTTAGAATGAACAACTAAGATATTCTCAATGTCTTCAGGCAACAAATTGTTTCTTTAGTACAGCCTCTGATGTACTCTGGATGCCATCTGCTCTTCAGATTCCGAAGTTACTTGAAGTTCTTGTTTGGGATTCATTGCACATAATTTTCCACTACATTTAATCAGATGGTTTAAGGCTTGTTCCTGTTCTACTCCAGATAGCATAACACTAAATCTAGGATATAGATATAACGATACTTGTATAACTTCATTTATAAGAAGTTCTTTTTCCCTCGCAATCATTGCTGCTATTATGTTGTGAGCTTGCAGACGTTTGATTTTGTATATTTCACTTTTGCAAACAAACCACACCTTATAGAAGTATCTCGGAGTTACATTTTCGTGTGACCGTTCTGTAGCTTTTAGTCGGTTTCTAACAAGTGCAGAATTTCTTGTAATTTCTCCCACAATTGAAGAGAAACTGTCAAGTCCATTCCAATAAACAGTCGGAGTTCCAGTGAACGGGAGATCGTATTATATATTGAGCACTATCGCGTCACCACGTCTACGATGAGCATATGATGTGTCTTTGTCTTTAATATATTCATTATAGTTGGAGTTTGCAGATTTATAGACAGTATTCGTGTCTGAGATATAGCACTTGCACACAGTCCTCCATTTAAAGTATCTTTTACTGCAAATAGTAAAGGGTAATCAGCACATTTAACAGAAGAAACTGCCTAGTTTAATATAATCTGATTCACTCATCACTTTCATCACTAGCAATCTCATATCCTTAATCGGAAATCAATTCCACAGCTTTAACCATATATCTAATATATCATTAGTGATAGAATACACTTGATTTCTACTTAAGTTGTATTTCGATAACACATATAAACTAGTTATAAAACTATTTATTAGATGCTTTCACCCGAATAAGCTGAAGAGAAGTTTGTAACAGCTAACGTTGTTATTTGAAGAGAGTCTCTATTAATCACTTGGACATTAATGGCTAACATAGATCTATCTAGACGATCTATCCAATTTTCAGTGAAAACGTTTTGTGTTTTGGATCTTCATTTATTTGCTTCACAATTTCTGTACTTTTTAACAACTAAAGTCAATTTTTTTTCCGATCCATTGTTGTGTTGAGCGCTTTTTTAATCGAATGGATTAGTTTACATAAACCACTGTCCTCTACTGCAGAAAAAGGTCTCCCATTTAGGGTCATCAACTCAATCACAGCATTAATAAACGTTTTTATGTCCATTGGAATATTTATTATTGGACAAAAATAAACTCGTGAATGTTTTTTGTACGCTTGGAGTCTCCGTAGTCCCGAGTCTTCTTATCTTGTGGAAGTGATCTTTTCATCGTTGAAGGTTCGCATCTTTTTACTAGATTTTTAAATTCTGCTTTATGGTGTCTCTCCAGATGTTTTGTTAGATGAGTAACACGAGGATACTTTAAAACCATAGTGCAATCAACTACACTGTAAGTTGCCTTTGCGTGTTCGCAAAAACCAGCGATTATGAAATGTGAATATATTTCGTTAGTTTTGTAACGTCCCATATTTGAAAATGGTATGAAAACGTAAAAAAAAAAAAAAAAAAATAGCGACTAGACGAAATATGCAAAGGAAAGATCTTCCTCATTATGAGACATGTGGACTAAGTAATGTACACTATTTTTCTCTAGTTTTATCTATAGTAAGTAATGCGCAGTTTTGACAGTTCGATCGAGTATGGGCGGAGCTTAGTGACGTCATGTGCGCTTCTCAGTTAGGCCCAGTTGGCTCACTCCACAGAATTTCTTTTGCTATATCATGGCCTAGTTTGTGTCATATTATAGTATAAAAATGTTACAGAGGAACATATTTTAATTGATTAATTAATTTTACAGATTAAGTTTAATTTTAATTAATCTGTAGTTTTCTAAGAAGACAAAAGAAATAGCCAACATGCCAGTATTACTCTAAAGGTGGTTCAACTGAACTAATTTATATCACGATAACTAAGAAATATTTATATCATTAGAAAGAATCCTATATTGCATTTAATTGTCAAAAGTGTTTACCATCCACTGCACCCAGCAGTATTGCATCCGAGTTGCGTCTGAGCTTAATATCTCAAAAAATCTTTCATATCACTTCATAACTTCTTAAATGTATAGAATAGGCAATTATTTATAACACACTAAAAGTTCATAATTCCATCGATAAACTATAGCGAAATATATTGCATTTAAAGCTACATCCGGGTTTTAATAATGTCCCATTATTAGGACATTTTCTTTTTTCTCCGTATGATGTTTGATCTTGTTCTTTGGACGTCATAAGGATTATTCGCATTAATAACAGTTTAATTCAAAATACCAAAGGCAACAGCTAAAAACAATCTAGAATAAAATTGCTGAATCAAAAACTTTTACCACATTCAGAGCTGTTTCTATTTGGCCAAATCGAAAGTAACAGTATTCATTCTTAGGGAAACATGATAACCCTTTCTCCTTTTCTAGTTAGCAAGCGTCTTTAAGATTCTTTGGTCATGTCGACATCAGAGGAAGTCAATTTTAGGCTTAATGAGGTCAAATTCCAATGATTTACTTACCTATGATTTGGTAAGATAAGCGACTGGTCATCCTCTCAGCAAAGTTATTTTTATAATCTCCACGTCTACAGATGCAGTCAGCGGTTTATTTCCAGGTAGAAGCAGCCTTATTAAGGAATGAAGAACTTACAACATTGGAAGCCAAACAGATTTTTGTAAAAATATCAATACCTTAAAAAGTTTAATACAGTAAGACAGATTAAGGGTGAGGGTTAATGAGGTCAGTAAAAACGTAGGGAAAAAGAGAGATGGGCAATATAAGGATTCTTGAACACAAATGAAAGACCCAGTCTGACCTGAGGATTTGTGTTTGTCGGGGGAATAACAAGTACAACGAGTGATCCTATACCAATGAAAAATTAGATATTCGAAAGTTTGCCTTGAAAAATCGAAATACAGTAGCATATTGATAGTTTTTATCGATTCGAGTTCCAATTTTCGCTTTTTGTATCATTTCAATTCGAGTTAGAATTTTAAGTTTTAAAAAATTCCATTAGAATTTTTTCCGAGTTTGATTCGGTTTCCCGCCCCTGATCTTAAGAAATGCGGACTGGGTAATATTTTCACTGAAAGAAAAAAAAAACGTTTGAAACAATGATACATTTTTTTTCTTAGAACGACTTTAAATATGAAGATCAGTATGTCACGAAAAAAACTAATATGTAGGATATTATCAAAATGCAATGTCATCACTGATCTGGCGTGGCGACATGGATCGTAACAACGTGGTGAAGTTCCAAAATCGCTTTAAAATAACGTAATCAGCCTATGTATTTTATGATAACTCTTTATGCAGTAGTCACAACTTAAAATTGCTATAATTGCCGCAAGTCCAAATTAGTCATTTCTAAATAGGTTTTTCGATCCCAGTATTATTTTTTTCATTTTTATGGAACGTTTGTGCTATTAACCAATAATACATTGACGATAAAAGTGTGAAGGTGGGACAAACATATATGTAAAGTCTGAACTAATACACTGATATTGAATTAACTTAGGTAAATTAGTTTTAAAAAAGAACTTGTCCAACAAACATTTTTGGTAATTTTGTTCATTTTTTGATAACTATTTTGTTTTAGTGTTGTTGTTTTTTCAGCCCAGTGTTCATGGCTTTTGCTTAAATTAAATTATATTATTTAAGATCTTGAAAAAAAATGACAAGTTTTATTCTGGTTGCAAATCGTAAAGTGTTTTAACAGTTGTGTTATTTAAGAACAGTGTTCTTCCTCTTCTGTGATTGGAGAATTTAAGTCAAAGCAGCTCTTTAGAAAATGTTTACCAAGCTCGATACAGCTGTTGACCCAAGGTCACTACATCCGTTAGGAGGTTTTGTTTTAACGCTGTAGAAGGGATATTTTCAGTCACGTGCGTCGTATGAGGATAACGTTATGTGGATAGATATAACGTTTTTCTGTGTCTGTCCCTTGGTTCGTCTGCATGTCTTTGGTTGAAGTGAGTTTATATTGCTATTTACTGTTCTTGATATCAACATTTATTATGAAATCCAGGGTTAACTAAACTAACCTTTTTTAATCTCTTTATAATTGAATTAGTGTAATTGAATAAATGACAAAACTGATATAGTTATAACTTCGCTCAACTGCAATATCCATGGTGCAGACCCTTCAATTTCTTTTCAGTACGAAAACCACACCCATTGCCTCGTACATATAACAGTGAGCATTTCCACGTACATTGTTTAGTGTAAGAATGTTGAATATAATTTTTGTGTAATTTCTTCCAAGATATTTTAGTCTTTATTTGTCGTGTATGTTACCTCCTGTGCTTCATGCTATAATTTTGTAAAAACATTCAAAATGACTAATCTTGCACAGTTGAAGAGTTTTGTTCGTAATTGCCGTAATATGTTTTGCCTATATTTGCATGTTGATATAGTCTGTTGACAATTGTTCTCGATGTTTTTTTTATTTCTAATAAATTAGGTATAATTTTAATTAGGATTCCTAACTTATCGACGATCTCGATTGTGTTGTGTTTAAATATCTAGTTAATCATTAGACAATGTTAAAAATAACCTAATTTAGAATATATTTTCACCCATTGATCATACTCAAAGTAGGTCATTGTTATTTTTGTGTAAACAAGGACATTGTATTACACTAAGCAGGGAATAACAAGCCCGGGCACCTTTTAGTTTAACTTTTATCCTGATTGGAGTTTCTAATTATAGAACATAAGCTTTCGCAAAACACATCGCTTTTCATAACTATTTAGAAAAGTTTTAGAGCACAGAACCAGTAATATAGTCATATTCTGTACCACACGTTCAAATAAATTGCATCTTAAATTAATAAATAACAATTAGCAAGGATAAGAAAATCTACACTTCTCAAACATCTTATTAACCCTGAACTTGGTCTGGGTACTCGACTCGCCATCTGTGGATCACGGGTTCGAATCCTCTGATGGCCATTAAAAGCTTGTGATTATTTTATATTGAATATAATCAGCACTGAGAAATGTTAGGAAATTCACGCGTTTTGTAGAATATATATAACAATTTTATTAATATATTCGGATTATGCGCTTATGATAAATATAAAGGATTTTATTATTCACTTTTAATTTCTAGAGAGTGTGGTAAATTAAAACTTGACCTGTTTCTATTTACGTTAACAGCTCTAGTGAAATTTAGCGAACTAAATCTCCTAACCTGTCTTTATTCCAGAAAGTAATATTTGTTGAACTTTTGCAAGCAATCGAAGAAATGAGGCCCGGCATGACCAGGTGGATAAGGCACACGATTCGTAATCTGAGGGTCGTAGGTTCGAATCCCCTTCGCAAAAAAAAGCTTACTCTTTTAGCCGTGGGGGCGTTATATTGTAACAGTCAATCCCACTATTCGTTGGTAAAAGAGTAGCCCGAAAATTGGCAGTAGGTGGTGATGAGTAGATGCCTTTACTTTAGTCTTACACTACTAAATTACGGACGGCTAGCGCAGATAGCCCTTGTGTAGCTTTGCGTGAAATTCAAACCAAACCAATCGAAGAAATAGTTCTTGAATAATTTTTTGCCGATACCAAAAACGATAGGTAAAAATATATCAAGACCTTAGTTCTTATTTTGTTATGAATTGGACACAAGACAAAAATAACTTTTAAATAAAAACATTTACTATTGGTCACTAAAATAAGTCACGGTCGTTCAAATTCTGCTCGTTAATTTTAATACAAAAACACACTCGTGCATCACTTAAAGGTGTTAAACACATTGTTTTAAAGCCACACTTATACAAAATATCTATCATTTGTTCGGCATTTTGTAACGGACTTGTATGTATATTTGACAAAATTGTCACCAGTAGTGAGTGTTTTGTTTCCAGTTCTTTCTTTTGAAGTCGGCGTCTGGTGTGTAACGTTGTGAAAACGTGTAAGCCTGTACACATATACCTGGTATAGTGCAAGCAGGTGGTCATACTGCTAGTAAGAACCACTTACGTTGATGTCATTGATTAGTGGTCATGTGACTGTAGTATCGCTATATCAAGCTAGCAGAAATTGGGCCAGTAGGCCGTGTAATTGCACTTGAAACTGTTAAGTACAAGGCTTCGTGACAAATTCATTCATTCCCTCGACAAAAATGAGGAAAGATTTATTATTGATCGTGATATATACATACCTGTATAGCCCTTTTATGTTGGTATATCCGACTAGTAATAAATTTCACGCATCAAATTTCATCATCTGTTTCAAAAGATTTGTGGTTATCAAGTGCTATCTAAGGCTGATAGTTTTTCTGCGCAGTCAGTAAAATAGACAAAAAAACAACAGAAATTCAGTCATCCAAGTTTTGGACAAATGTTTTATTGACCAGTCATTTTATGAAACGTATTTTACACATTAGTATTAAGACAAACAAAAACGTAACAATGCTTTCATATGTCAGTAAGTAATAAAAAATTAAAAATAAGGATGACCATACGAAAGAAAACAGAAAAAAGATGGGAATATATACATAAAACCGTACAAAACTCCGTACTCTTTAAGAGAAAAAACCTTTAACTTTATATTTGATTAAGCTAAAAGACTTAATAGTTTTTGAAAACCTAAGTTAGATGTTTATGAAAGTCTCTTAGATTGTTACAAGGGTGATTTGAGATTGTGATGAGCAATACATAATATAGGTCGACCATTTCGTTTTACAGCTCACCCCTCTATACTTACCGTTTACTGTTAGAAAGCAAAAACCGTTATTGTAGTAATTTCTGTGTTTTTTCTCATAGCAAACTCACACCAGGCTATTTGCAGAGCCCACCTAGGGGAATCGACCCCTTGATTTTAGCGTTGTAAACCCATAGACTTACCGCTGTACTAGCGGGTAATGTAGTAATTTCTACTAGCAAACCTTATTGGCTCTTGTAATAGTACTTAAATTAAAGGTGTATATCGGAATATCTGTGTACGTATAACGATAGAAGAAAGTATTTTGTTTCATGATACGAAGTATCGAATTGTTATTACTCGGGTAATCATGTAGTATAAATAATTAGAATGTGACTTAACTAAACAATAAGGCAGTACAGGTTTGATACACCACGTCACTTTCCCACGGTTTGCAACACGCCATGACTGTTACATTGCGTAAATAACTAGTTGGGTGGGTAGTTGATAAATTTACATAAAGTATTGAATAAAGTTTATGGAGAGGACAACTGTTATAAGATAATATTTTGTTTTGTTTAAACATAACTACACGATAGTCTACGTATATTGTACCCAGAGCAGGTATCGAACTCTGAATGTTAACTTTAAAGGCTCGCAAGCTTACCGCTGAGTTACCGGAAGAGGAACAGTTTGTCTAGAGCAAAAATCCTTCAGTGAACCTCGTGATATTTTTATCTGGGGAAAATACGAACAATTTCGTTTGCACGTTTTTAGCAATGTTTTACTTATCTATGAAAGAAAAAGTTGTAACAGGATTTGGCTTTATATTAGGTTTAGCATATGGGAAAGTTATGTTCCAAGACTAATGTTTCAAATAATCAGTTGTTGGTTTTTAATTTTCACTAAGACAATTTGAAGTTTTTATTTATCCTTATATGGACCATTTATCAGAAGCCCTTATGATCGGAATATTAATAAACTGTAAAGACTATTTGTCGGTGACCTCTATGATTAGAATGTTAACAATCAGAAAATAAAACAGTCTATCAGAAGCATTTATAATCATAATGGAAACAATTTAACGACTACTCAGACCACAGAAAACAATACGGTAAAATGATCTCTGGGTCATCATGCCCTATACAGCCATGTGCCTCACTCTGTATCTGATGGGATTCCCCATCACCTACCAAAATAGTTACATTTTCTACCGTTGAGCCAGAGTGTCATTGCTAATAATCCCTAAAGACAGTTTATCAGAAGTTTTTATGATTTTGATGTTAATAAGTTGTAAATACAATTTGCAGATGGCCCGGCATGGCCAGGTAGGTTAAGACGTTTGACTCGAAATATGAGGGTCGCGGGATCAAATCACTGTCGCACCAAACATCTCGCCCTTTCAGCCGTGTAGGCGTTATAATGTTACTTTCAATCCCATTATTTGTTGGTAAAAGAGTAGCCCAAGATGGGTTATGATGACTAGTTGCCTTCCCTTTAGTCTTAAACTGCTAATTTAAGGATGGCTAGCGCAGATAGCCCTCGTGTAGCTTTGCGCGAAGTTAAAAAAACAAACAAACAAAACAATGTGCATGTAAGAAAAATTTTCTCAGTTGTTGTTTAACAATTTTATCGTATAAAATTAACTAAAATCATATTTCTAAACAGTCTTGGCTTTCTTGTGTCAAAGGTGAGCATCTTTAATAAAAATATATCAAGTCTAATCGTACAACCAAATATCAGAATCCTTGCTTTTGTTTTTGTAAAGGACATTTACCTTTTATATACGAGATAAACCAGTTAGACTTCCTGCTGGTTTTCATAAGCAAGTGGCCATTTTCAGTTAATGATCCCTAGAGATGTAGGAAAAAGCGGGATCGAGCTGATACTAGAACTTTCTTTTTAAGAAGCCTTCTTTTAATCGCTGTCAGGAGTGGATTTACAAGTTAAAGCCAATAAGATAATGAATAAATAGGTTTAATGTTAAAAATACTATGAAAATTGTAGCCGTGGGAGAAAAGCAATTACCTTATATATATTTTGTTTTAAATAAAGGATGCTTTGCGCATACATATACATAAAAAAGGCAGATGTGTGCAAATTACCATGGTTTCTGGTATGAACTAACATGACATGATCTAACTTTTATATTCCTAGTTCTCGTGGAAAATTGAAAAAATTAAACCTTGTTAAAATAATTACAATTGTATGAAGCTAGAGCATCATTGTATGTGACTGTGGTGTAATAACTTTTATGGAATGTGAAAAAGCAACTGATGTGTGTGTGTTATTAATTAATCATTCTATTTCTTTAATTTGTTGAACTTCTTTCAAAATATTAGTTTTCAAAGCAAGCTGGGCTGCCTTCTTTTAAGTTTTTTTTTTTAATTTTCCTTTTTATTTAATGTTTTACTTGTTTCAGATAGTTTTCTTCTGTTTCCATTACAACTCTGAAAGATGTATTTATTTTTAAAATTTATTAAAATATAATGCCAACCACAAATAAGCAAAAGGCCAATTTGATTATTTCTGTCCATCAGATTAATGGATGCGGGGGGGGGGGCAGAAATGAATTACGTCATCATATTAAATCGCATTATGTACGTGAATCAGTTTGTGTTTTTTGTTTCTTATAGAATTAAACAGGACTACGTTGTTATGTAGTAAAACCTAACATGTTTAACAGTTCCAAAGTTTAATAATTATTCGCATATTATGGAAGTAAACGAGAACATTAGAGGCTTTGCACATATATCAATAAGTGCCCACTCAATAGCTACTAAATTGAACCACATTATATGTTAGGCTTGTATGTGTGCTTTAAAAGTTTATGAATAAATAGTGTCCTATGCAATTAAACATGCGTAGGTGGTGAACGGCGAAACATGGTTATTATCAACTATTCGAATAAAATATCCTGATAATTGAACAGTGTTATGTAGGTGGCGAGAATTAGCTGATAGTTACATTTTAAAACTACTGCTTTGTTTATTCAAAGTTGAAATAGAGTATGTGATAAAACTTTGTTGTCCTATTATATTACAATGTCAATTGCTATACAAGCATGTAATAATATATTATGTACTTGTCTTGTATAACTAAGTCTCCTATTCGGTAGTAACTTGTGTACTCCAGAATTTAACTCAGTGTTACTTAAACTAGAAAGTATTGTAATAGAAACCTTCTTGGACAGCTGTTTCCAGTTGCGCGAGAGGATCCAGTTTCACGTGTTCACACACAGAAACGTAAAAAGATAAGAGAAACTATTTTTTAGTTTCAAACTAAGATAGGTAAACTACTTATGCTTTTAAACTAGTTACTCCCTCTGACTTAAGTGTTTTTAACATAAATATACAGAAAGAGAGGAGAGGGAAATTTTCCAGTGTGTCAGTAAGCTCTCATAAAGACACAAAGCAGTAGCAGTATTATTTCCCCTCGTAATCACTGAGAATCTGAGCGACACCTAAGCAGATATGCAAGCGTAGTTTGCAAGACTCTGTTTGTCGAGTTTGGTCAGATTGTTAAATAATATTTAAAACAACAGTCAAATTAAGGTTTTATGTATTTGATTTGTACGATACAGATATAAAACGCAGATATTTTCAAAATCAGTAGCGTTGCATTTTCAATAGATTTAGAATTTGATTGATATTTCAACAAATATCCACCTTAACAGGTTCATGTTATTGTTATATAGAGTTATGTAGTCAGTCGAAATCCTGAATTAATTAGCCAAGTGTCAGTAATGCGTTCCTCATCATTTAAACATAAAAAGAACCGGCATGTGGCCCAAATTTATTATAATCGAAAGGGGCTAATGGGGAAGAAGGAGGCTAAAAACCCTCCTGTTTCAGGGCGGTAGAGTACAATGTGTTAAGAGTTAGACAGTAAACAAGTTCATAAGTCAAAGGGTTAGCTGCAACTCGTACCAGTGATACTCAGAAACACGTTATAGGAACAGTTTTATGTACTAGTGAGACCACTTCTAAACTTGATTTTCCGTGGCATTATCATGGTATAATGGCCGAAAAATCAGATTTTGGGGTGATCGACTAGGTACAGTTACCCAGATTTCAGTTGATACACCTAACTACCGGGGTAAGTTTTTTCCGTTTATTTTTTTACTCTTTACACACACTGATCTAATTACAATGCCGAACGACAGGTAGACCTGAAATTGTATAAGTATACGATCGTTGTCTCCCATTCGGTATTAGCTCCAGCGTCTTAGTCGGTAGAGAGTATTGTAATATGAACCTTCATGAAGACGTGTTTCCAGTTCTACAAGAGGATCCAGTTTCGTTAAGTGTTCACACAAATAGTCGTATAGACCTGAGAGAAACTACTCGCTAGTTTCAAACGAACTAAAATAGGTAAACCAGTTAGTTTTTTAACAGGTTCTTTTCTCTGACTTGTGTAAAATATATATAGTAGGTTTGTGTTAAAATCAAGTTAACGGTTCACATTTAATTTATATTCAGAATGTAGATGAAACGTGACGAAGTATATACTTTCCAGTTTATTATTTTTGCAACATAAAAAGAAAATCAAGGAATTCCATAAGAGGTTTATAAATCAAATTTCTTTTTGTCTTAAAAGGAAGTGGTAGAAATATTATAAATATTTCAGAAATCGAACAAATATGATTCCTGAAACGTTATCTTAAAATAATAAATTCGTTTTTCATTAATAATAAAAATGTAATAACTTGCATAGTGAAATTAATTTCCAGAGATGACATCATATGATGACATACTGAACTGCCTATAGTTGATCCGTTTATAATTTAACAATATTCTCAAGTGTAATGAATGAAAAGTTTTTGGAAAGCAAACTAACCTGGACGTTAGTGGGTGTATATTTCCTCATCGTTTACATGGAGATGATGTATAAGGCTTGATACCTAGTGCAGTTAACTTGGTTAAGTGACTTTATTTACGAGCTGATTACAACAACAGTATGGTAGTAATTGGCTTCCTGATGAAGACCGACAATGAATAAAGACTAATTTCGTAGTTAACACATTTAAATTTGCTGTATCCTGCAGATAATTTTAAGACTAGTAAGTAGTTTTGTTACAAGTCTTGTAGACACTGGAACATTTTCTTTTTGATATAAAGTTTTTATAACAATTCAGAGCCATAAAATCTGCAATTGTAAAGGTTGGCGAAACGTATTAACAGGACAAAACTTAAAGGTACCGTACTTAGTTTTTTTTATTAGGTTCAGGGGCTAGAATCGCACATCAAATTGCCTAGTTTATTGTTTCATGTTCTTTTTCAAACGAATATTATGTTCTGCTCTTTCGAGCGCAACACATATTGTAATTATAGCGAGTGTTTGTGTTATGTCAAGGATTATACGAAATTAACGTTTTTTGCCTTTGACGATCTAACTTATGATTTCACATAATCATTTTGAATCTGTAGAAAACTTCGGGACCTTCGAACTTTAGCTAAGAATGTGATTCACCTGTAGCTGCTGGGAGATAAGTATGTAAATCATATCTGTGTTTGAAAATAATACTAATGACCCTGATAACCTTGATATGCTATCTTGGAGATGACTTCACTGAGTGCTATACCAATGGCGTAACTCATGCATTGTTGATATAATAGTTTTCAATCTAATAATAAGATTAATTTCTTATTAAGATTCTGCAGTGTGGCTGGATCAGATGTTTTGTGTTACCTAGAATGTTTACAAGTTCCCGCTACCCTTCACCCTTTTTTATAATTTATTTTTGCACATGAAACTTCCTGTACTTAAATATTTTAGCTGTTGTTAAAGTATGATTTGAGAAATGAAAATTGCTGTGTAGTAAATAGAAACTGGTGCAGTTGTTAAGTTTATCGTATCCTTCTGTGGTAATCTTTTGTTGTATTGATGTGTGTTTCGTGCTCAATACAGTGAAGTAACTAAGTAACTATAAGAACGAAAAAAAAAACTGTAGCTACGTTTGTTTGTATTCCTTATAGCAAATTATTAATATAATTGTCTTTGTTTATTTTCTCAGGGTATTATAATCATTTTTGCACTCCGGAGTGTAATACGATTACCACGTTATTCGGTATTCAGTAAGTTACCTCAGATTACAACATACGTATAAAACATACGTATAAATATTTGTATTAAAAGTGTGGACATCTTTCTCAAAAGTTGGCACACTTGTTAACTTTCTTTCAAAAAGGTTCAGGCATGGCGTAGTGGTGAGTTTATCTGATTAGAGTCTAAGGTCACAGGTTGGAAAAGTGAAACTACCAAACATGACACCCATTTTAAGCTATGAGTGTTTATTGGAATGATAGTAAAATCTGTTATTCGTTTACGATTAACCAATATGGCGATATGTGTTACCTATTGGTTGCATTCCTTCTAGTTCGCAGCTCAAAATTATAGATAGCCTCGCCCTAACCGTAGTGTCAGTTACCTAGTCATTTATGTCGTGTGTGTGTAAGGTGTTGTGTTGAACAGATAAACTAACATTTCACAAGATATATTCGGATATTATTGTTTGGTCCATTTATAGTTTGGATAAGTTCTTGTTAAATAACGAAGCACCTTCCTTGGAAATGTGGTGTTATTCACCATCAGCAGGTACTTATCTTTCAGACTGTCCACTTAGTGAAATAACATTTCCCTCCCATATGTCCTTCACGATTATCTTTTTTGCCATGTTTGGAGTTGTAATCGCTCTCTAAGACGGGACATAAAGTCGCGATATCCTTTTAAACAAACTTATTTTACTTCTCTATGACATGTTTATTCTATATCGACGATACCTTGCTGTCGTTTTTATATTTGCAGCTACTTGAGAACCTTCGTGGAACATTTTAAACTTTCGTTTGTTTATTGTTTTGTGAGACAGGCTTCTGTTATTTTTAAATATGAAATCTCTACTTTTATTGTATAAAAAGTTTTTAAAACTTTTATCCGAGGGCTAACACCTCCAGTAGATATTGTTTAAGTAAAACCATGTGGTCGGAAATATCCAGAACCTTTGAAACTATGAGAATTTAGTTTTCTTACGTGTGGATCAACCCAATGGATTAAGAATCAATTTTCCATGTTATGAAAGACACTGGTATGGCCAGCAATAATTGTATACCTATCCCGACTGTTTTAAGTGGTACATCTGTGTTGTGTTAAATAAACCTAATGAGTAGCTTTTAATTAATTGTTATGAAACATTGGGCAAAGTGTATCCGTGTAACAAAATATGACATCAGGTAAAAATTAGACTCGTAATTTACTAATGTTGATAACCAAAAGGTTAATGTGGCTAGAAAGTCACAGGGCCAGTAGATATATGTGTTAATTAGTAAATTTTGTGAGTACTGGTGTGACATCAGGGCTCTGCAGGACCATAATAAAGTACATACCTTAAAGAAAAAAATATCACGGGTGTTTATATGTGAGTGAAAGGTGGGGCAAAGTATTCAAGTAGAAACAGGACAGAAAAACACAAGAAGGAAAGGTTAATGGACAAAAGAGATGGGGACTGGTGAAGCAAGAAAACTGACTGAAGACGAACGGGAGGGAATGTGGTTGGTTTTCGTAACGAACGGTAGGGATACTTAAGTAGTAATTAGTAATATAACAAATATATTGTGTGTGGTATACAGAATGAAAATTTAAGTTGCGAAATTATTAAGTTTAAATGTTGACCAGAGTATAAAAGCAAACGATTTAAACCAGTGAAAACATGTTATTGCAGTGTTGGTAGGTATAGTCCTATGCATGTCATAAACGGCCTAGGCCTGTTTATCTATATAACAGGTTTATTTTTTCATATGCTTGATTGATTTAGCTATTGTTGATAAGTAAAAGTAGCTTAAGGTGTAATAGTACACTTATTTTTGAAAACACAAATCTCGCGTTTTTAGTCTTGTCAATAAAACTGAACCTTGATCACATCACGTCAGGCCCGGCATGGCCAGGTGGGTTAAGGCGTTCTATTCGTAATATGAGGTTCGCAGGTTCGATCACTGTCGGATCAAACATGCTCGCCTTTTCAGCCGTGGGAGCGTTATAATGTGACGGTCAATCCCACTATTCGTTGGTAAAAGAGTAACCCAAGAGTTGGCGGTGGGTGGTGATGACTAGCTGCCTTCCCTCTAGTCTTACACTGCTAAATTAGGGACGTCTAGCGCAGATAGCCCTCGTGTAGCTTTGCGCAAAATTTAAAAACAAACACATCACGTCATTAAATCAGGTCAGTGGCGGCGCTAGGAATAAGCAGATTAAGCGGTTGCCTAGGGCCACCAACAGCTCAAAATGTTTTCGATGAAAGTGAACCAAAAACGCACAACTTAGTAACGAATAAGCGTTTAAACAAATTGCAGCTGTAACGGATTTCTGAATTAAGTATTTGTGCATTGCGCATGAGCTGATTGGTTGCTATGTACATCACACTTGTGCATGATGTGTAAGATATCAGTGCAGCGGTGTTAGTGTGTGAGTAGACATTGTGTTAACTATGTTAGTATGTGCTGTGTTTGTGGAAATATTTAATTAGTATTATTTTAAGGGTGGGTGAGGGATCTAAAAATATATTTCTCCTAGCACCGCCCTTGAACCAGCTTTATATGTATGTGTGCGTAACTACTCTGTTCTTCACTGCAGTTATTCAATAGTTGGTAAGCGAGGGTGGAATTATCAAATAATTTTACCGCATTTGTACATGAATGTCTTTAACGCGAATAAACTATAGCATATCGCTCTAATATAAATATTATTGGCTGTTGATGGGAACTTGTTTCGGCTATTATTTGTACTGCTTTACTTTTCACTAAAAATAAAGACTGTCAAGACGCGCGTTACGTTGCTCATTCTGTTTTTGTAGTAAATGCTAAAGGTACGATATCAGAACAATAAATCTTAAATCAAAAAATTGAATGATATCTGCCTTTAAGTGCGTTGACTTCACATTCAACAAAGCGAGGTCCATAAAGACATGGTTTGCCGAGGTTGGTGGGAAAGAACTTGACTGGCCTTCACAGAACCCTGACCTCAACCCCATCGAACACTGGTGTATTTTATAATTTTCTATTAACCTGTCTTATAAGGCAAATTTTACTTGAATCTTCCCTTAAATGGGCAAAAATACCAAATCCAACTTAGTGTATGGGATTTCTTTCTGTATAACGTTTTATGTGTTACAATAAATACCATTGTATTAAAGTTTAGTTTCAGAGTCGCCATTATTGAGTTGTAAACCTGTGATATACACATTTACAGAACTTTAAAAATAGTTAGAATTTGACTTCAAGTTAAAATCTTTAATAACTTCAATATTTTGTGTCATGGAAACAACTTTCCAAGGAACAGTGTGCTATATGTGAACCATTTAACATTACATTGAATATCAAAAGTCTTTAATGCTGGATTGAAGTTGCTATTAAGTTTGCATATTATACTTTGTTTCATTACAAAATGTATTATGCCACTGGACGAGATATTCAAAGAATAATTTGCTTTAGAAAATATATTTTATGTTTAAATTAAAAAAAAAAATTCGGAAATTTCGTTACAACACCAGACTCAAGTATTAAAAGTACAGATATAAAACATCACAAAATAGGTATAACCAAATTATTATGATACTATATATAAGGTTTTAGTTAAACTGTTTTGAGTTCCTAGCACGACACTGTATAGTGAGATTATGATGCCTGTAATACACTACATGACCAAAAGTATATAGCCACCCTTTCTAATTAGTGAGTTCGGCTATTTCATCCACACCCATTGCTAGCAGGTGCATAAAATCAAGCATACAGCCATGCAATTTCCATAGACAAATGTTGAAAGTAGAAGGGGTCGTACTGAAGAACTCAGTGAGTTTCAATGTGGCATTGTCATAGGATGCTGCCATTCCAACAAGTCAGTTCGTCAAATTCCTGCTCTTCTAGAGCTGCCCCGATCAACTGTGTAAGTGCTGTTATTGTGAAATGCAAACGTTTAAGAGCAACAACAACTCAGCCACGAAGCGGTAGGCCATACAAGACCACAGAACGGGACCGCCGAGTGCTGAAGCGCGAAGCGTGTAAAAATTGTCTGTCCACAGTTGCAACACTTACTACCGAGCTCCAAACTGCCTCTGGAAGTAACGTCAGCACAATATCTGTTCGTCGAGAGCTTCATGAAATGAGTTTCCATGGCCGAGCAGCCGCAAACAAGCTTAAGATCATATGGCAATGCCAAGCGTCAGCTGGAGTGGTGTAAAGCACACCGTCATTGGCCTTTGGAACAGTGGAAACGTGTACTCTGGAGTGATGAATCACGCTTTACTATTTGGCAGTTTGGCATATGCTAGGAGAATGCTACCTGCCTTAATGCATGGTGCCAACTGTGAAGTTTTGTGGAGGAGGAATAATGGTCTGGGGCTGTTTTTCATGGTTTGGGCTAGGCTTTTTAATTCCAGTGAAGAGAAATATTAATGCTATACCATACACTAACGTACTAGAGAATTGTATGCTTCCAACTTTGTGGCAACAATTTGGGGAAGGCCCTTTTTTGTTTTAGCATGACAGTGCCCCCGTGCACAAAGCGAGGTCTATAAAGACATGGTTTGCCGAGGTTGATGGGAAGGAACTTGACTGGCATGCACAGAACCATGGCCTCAACCCCATCGAACACTTTGGGATGAATTGCAAAGCTGACTGCGAGCCAGGCCTTCTTTGCCCGACCTCAGTAATACTCTTGTGGCTGAATAGGAGCGAATCTCAGCAGCAATGTTCCAAAATCTAGTGAAAAGCCTTCCCAGAAGAATGGAGGCTTTTGCTGCTACAACAAAGGGGAGAACCAGTTCTCATGGTTTTGGAATGAGATATTCAACAAGCACATGTGGGTTCAATGGTCGGGTGGTCACATACTTTTGGCCATGTAATGTATATGTTAACAGCATTTTATTAATGTTTTTGGTGAGACAGCCTTCAATTAATAAATACATTTATGTGAGCGTTAGTTTAATAGTGAATTCTCTGTATTTGCCATTGTCGTTACAATTACGGTGAGCGTGGACTAATAAGCAACTGGTTTAGTAATAATGATAATAGCCTGTAGTGACTGACCTTGGAATGTAAGTCACATTTTAGGAATAATGATAATAGCCTGTAGTGACTGACCTTGGAATGTAACTCGCATTTTAAGTAGGAACCTCCAGCTGTTTAATAAATATATTTGTTACAAAAATCGAATTTTATTATTCACCTTTCATTTCACAACAGATTAGGCAATATGTCTCTAATTGTAGAAAAACAGTGCTAATTTCATTAAATGTAATAGCTATTGTGTAGGATGAATTTTGACTGCTTAGCGTCTGAAACGTCACATATTTGATATTTGAAGGTAAATTACTTATTTACGTGTGTCTTAACATGACAGTTTGAACAGTTAGAGAAGTTTAAAGGAAATTTTAGGTAAGTTAGTGAAGAGTGTAATTATTTGAAGATGTATTTTTTGTTTCAATATTCAACAATAATCCATAATGTGCTCGTCAGAGAATAACATATCAGTTTTAGTTGTTTTTTGTTATTGACTTAATTTGTTTTTGATATGAAAGCATCTTAGTATCACTTTAATGCCCCACAGTTGTTTTTTTGTTTGTTCATTATAACTGTTGCACTTCATAGAATAAACTGTTACCGATTCTTAGACGGCGTCATGTCGTAAGGTCTCATTATTTCAACTAGCTGAAGAACAGCAAAGCACAGTGTCATTTGTGCTAAAATGTACATGTACTTTAGGATGGTCCGAAACGGCTTGAATTGCACTGACTTTTGAAGACGCGATGAGTCATAATACGAGAATACTTCTTTGTTGATCGTATCGTATTTTTCGTGCGAGAGAGAGAGCCATTTTTTTATAATTCAGTCGATATTAGGGCGGTTAGTTGACTTTCACTGTAAAGTGGCATGGTAAGTAGACTGTAATAAATTTTTATTGGTGTAGTCAGTGCTTAGTACACAAGAATGATGAGATAACTGTAAAGTTATTCTTGACAAGTCATTGAAATAGATCGATGTTCATTATGCTTGTGAATAACTTATTTTATCTTTACCTTTAACTCATTGACCTGCCATCGGAAATATAATTTGTCGTAGTATTGGCATAAACTGACAAACATATAATTACTGTTTTACTGTCAGTAGAGGACATCGGCTTATATTTTATGTCGTTGATATCCGCTGGTAATCTTCTATGTTGTAAAAATCTAGACTATTTTAGCTTATAATAGGTTGTAAAATAATTATCGACGTTTTGTGATAGAGGCAGTAGTAAATTATTTCACACAGAAATATCTATATAAACATAATAGTACTGTGTTGTCTGCCCATACGACTACTTCACAGATTCATTAGGTCCGTGGTGGGGATACATACAGATTTTCAGTTTTGCGTTTTTTATGGGTGTTTCGAGTCTTTTCTTTTTTTACCACTACTTTCCCCCCCTGTTGATGGCGTTTCACCAGA
This sequence comes from Tachypleus tridentatus, assembly GCF_004210375.1. Taxonomy (NCBI): domain Eukaryota; kingdom Metazoa; phylum Arthropoda; class Merostomata; order Xiphosura; family Limulidae; genus Tachypleus; species Tachypleus tridentatus. Next base: position 74,710,751 of record NC_134828.1, on the reverse strand, counting down.
TTTACTTAAGTTTCTTGTGTTTTTTTAGGGATACATACAAAATTTTGGTTTCACGTTTTGTGTTTTAATATCTTTATTGGCGTCTTTGCTTTTTTTCACAACTGTTTATATGGGAAGCAACTTCTCCAACCCCAAGATAACATTTCATTAATCATGAAGTTACATGTCTCCCCGTCCAGGATATGCCGAGCATGGCCATTGTTATTAGGGCGCTCGACTTGTATTCCAGCTAGTATCTTACTTTTTTCTTTTTCTTTATGAGTTAAACATATGGAAATTGGTAAATCCTGTCATGTTTTCTCAGTCTTTTAGCATGACCAAATAACAACTCATTATAACAAAGAGCTGAAATGATGAAAATAAAGTTTACAACAGGCATGTGTTAAGAAAGTCAAATTTACTGCTCAGTATTGTTGATACAATCAGGAGAAAAATCTGTTACAGTAAAATCAGTAGCACCTAAAAGTTATGCAAAAGTCATCAAACCAGAATAGTACAGCTTCACTTTAGATATTGTACATTGACTGTGATACTGGTGCATGCTTCACTTTAGATGTACATTGACTGTGATACTGGTGCATGCTTCACTTTAGATGTTGCACATTGACTGTGATACTGGTGCATGCTTCACTTTAGATGTTGCACATTGACTGTGATACTGGTGCATGCTTCACTTTAGATGTTGCACATTTACTGTGTGATACTGTTACCTGCTTTTTTTTGGATGTTGTACATTGACTGTGATACTGGTACCTGCTTCACTTTAGATGTTGCACATTTACTATGTGATACTGGTACCTGCTTCTTTTTGGATGTTGTACGTTGACTGTGACTCTGGTACCTGCTTCACTTTAGATGTACATTGATACTGTTTTTCTTTTTACCTTCACATAAACTGTTGTTTATTGTTGCTAAACAATTGAAACTTGGATTGATTTATAAAGATAATAGGTCCTCAACTTTGTTTATTTCACCAATGTGGTCCAATGTCCATTACAAATCTTTGGTTTGCTTACTCCTCTTAGTAGCAGGTTTTGAGCTGTTACATTTTAATTCAGACCATTTCATGCTAATATGTTTGTCCTGGTTCTTAAAGTAACATTCACACATTTATTTACACCAAGAATGTTGGCAGCTATCTATACTTGACCATTGTCTATCTCTTAAGAAACCTACCCTGTGTTATTTGACATCACTACTACTTGACAGAGTATAACTTTAATTTTAACTGGATGTATACAGATGTGCACCTTAGAATTTGTTGGATGAAATCCAAACATGGTTCAAACTATCAGTACAACTTGCTCTAATAATCTTTATTTTCTCTTGATAAAGAAGTAGCATTTATGTTGTGCTCATCTCATACCCTTCTTCACAATCTTCATAATTCTATTACTATGTAGTATTGGATTTGTTAATAAATATGTAACCTTATGTTTTTAAAGGAAGTAATTAACATAGACTATATATTCTGATAATATGTTGGATAGGTCCACATATGCTAATCACCACCATCTAGGGAATTATGATATTGTTAGAACAGAGTATGTAGTACATTATATCTGTAACTACATATTTGCATATTTTAATTTAAATCAAATGTGATCCATATTGGACAGTTATTAAATAATCATTTTTTTTATTAATTCAGTTACTTGTGTATTGCCAGTAAAAATTAGTTATAGTGATTATGTGGGTAATGATACTGAGTGTAAAAATGTCCAAGAAATACATGTATTTGTCTTATTTTCTATAATTAAAGTGATGTATTAGCTTCTGTTGAAAGCTGCTTATTTAGTTTATGATGAAATACATATAAACTTGTAGATTCCATGGCTTAACTAGTGTTTAGCTCTATTTATGCTGTGGTTCTCATAGAATATGAATGCATCAAATAGAAAATCATCCAAACAAAATCTTTTTGTGGTTCTTAACCCTAACTTTATTATATTCAAATCATTCATTATCAGCTTTGACTTTCTGTATCTTGTATTATGATAAGCCTGAACATACATTAAGTACTGATAACAAATAAAATATATTATCACAGAGAAAAATATTTTACACATATTACCAAGTAAACAATTTTATCAACATCACTCAATCAAAAATATTTGTTTAATCATATGGTTTCAGATAAGTTGTTCATAGGAGCATTCTTGAGATATATGTGAAAAGTGAAGCTGTAAAGTAATCTCAAATTGAATTTACACCAATTGTAATGAAACAATACCAAATTTATATGGATACAAGTGTCAACATGCTCAGTGTGTTCTCTTTAGCCCAACATTTGTTAGTGAGAAAAACAAGTACACTATTTTATAACAGCAGTTCAAAGTCCCTTAATATCATATAAGAAAAGGTCTCAGTTTAAAGAGACCTTCAAATGTCTTAAAGATTGGCAACCTTTGCAATAATGTTTGTGTAGTAGAAAATCATATGCCTGAAATTATAATGTCTTCAAGAACAATTGGCAGTATAATTAATCATCTGTCTTTTGATTCAGGTAGATTATTGAGTAAGAAAATTGTTGAACTGATTGTGTTGTATAATGGGAAAGTTTTTCTTCTGTTTTTTAAGCTAACTGGTAATTAAACTGAAGAATATATTATTTGTAGTGCTATGAAATTGAGCTTTGTGGCTGTCCTACAGTGCATAAGTATTTTCTACTATTTTACTGTTTACTGAAGCATAACATAAGCATAGTACATAACAGGGACATGTATACAAGAAGACCACTCACAGATATTCTTCAAAGAAGCTGGTAGGTCCAAAGTGCAAAAGTAGGGCATAAACTTAGATGTGTTATGAAGGTCAAAGGCTTTGTAACAATCAAACCTATCTCAGCTAAACAGAAGGGAATTAAAAGGACTTCATTAATGTATTTTTAAGTCATTATTGCTCACTGAACCATTAAACAAATAAAATGCTCAGTCTATCTGGATAGATAGGAATTATACAAAGTAGATGTCCAATAGAAGCTATATGTATATATTACTTTACATTAGGAGTTCTGAATTTGTAGAGGTCTGGCAGATCTTTGTATCTTAAGTTTTCTGAGCAGAATGTCCACAGGTAGTGTTGAATGTTTTGTTTCATGTTTATATTCTATATAGTTGTAACATGTTAAAACAACTACATTATCTGTGACTTGGTGAATTTGATATTTCCACCTTTCTTTCAGCTAACAAAAAATGTTTTGTCTGACATTATGTAGGTGTGTGCATGTAGTCAGTCAACTGTAAAATTGCTAAGTGGAAACAATTTATAAAAAGATGCATGTGAACAAGAATATTGTTACTTGGGTTTGAGATTAGAACTGATTTTAGTTATTTGTTTGACCTCTGGGAAGTTTAATATCTTTTTCTTTTAATATTTTAAATTCAAAACCTTAAGGTGTGTTTTATGTATCTTTGATTGATACTTACCTAAAAGATCAATTCCTTACTAGAAAACATGTTTAAGAAATATTATCATTCATGTTAACTGGTCAACATTTTCTCATTGTACATTTAAAGATTTTTAATGTTGTTTTACAATAACTAATATATTTACCATTTCTTGTGTGTTTCAAACACAAGTAAAAAGGAAAATGGGTTTAAGATTAAGATTTTTCTTGATACTTTCATCCAAAAGTGTGTTTATGTTTGTTTATATATATAAACATACACACATTATTTTGTATTAATTTCTTAGTTATTCTTGCACTAGTGCCTGTCAAAAATGCTGGGCAGGTACTACCACCCCAACCCCATATTATACCTCACATTTTGTAGCTAATTGAATGAAACTATTGTGCAAAGTTAGCTTCACCAATAAATAGTTAGAAAAGGTACTTGAATAGTGTCTAAGCTTTTGTGTAAAAATTCAATTTTTAGTGATGTTCTGTCAAACTGTACAAGTTTTAAAGGCAAGATTGTTATGTTGCAAATAAAATTTAATTTTTGAATTAAAAAAAAACAAAATATTGATACGTTTGTAAGGAGAAGAAAAAAGAAATATTTATATTGTATTATTTTGTCTATGTATTGTTACGTTACAGTTAAACTTCCGTATCATTTTTTCAGCTATTGTTAGTAGTGCTATGTTATAATTCACTGTTTGTAGCATTTAGCAACAATTTTTTAAAACTTTATTAAATCTATAGCAATGATTGAGTAATTATGACATTCATGAAAAATTAATTTTATGCATAAGATATCAGAAACATTTGTAAGAGTATGGGAGGTAAGGCAGAACTTTCTAGTTGTTTTTCTGGTGATTTTATTCTGTATCTGTTACCTCTGACCCCTTACTTTGATTACTAGTAGTAATGCTGCACTGTATGTATGCATAGTAACTTATAATGAAGTAGGCATGCTTCAATAAACTGTCTTTGTTCTGGTATGACACAGACAGGAAAAATAATGTAATAATCTCACTTGATGAAGCTGTGTTTATAACAGCACCAAATAAGAATTTGAAATTGAATTAGACTACTTCTCTTGCATCTTACATTTGTTTCTTTAATACACCATTTTTCCTGATTTTAGTCTAGACTTAGTTTAAGGGTTAGACAGTTGTTGTGATTTTTTATAAAATGTATTTCTGAAGAAGGTAAGGATTTGTTTGAAAGTTTTTCCTGATGTGTAGAATTAATACATAAAAATGTATAACACAGTTTATGTTGTGAGTGTTTTGGATGAATATTGCAATTTTATTTATAATTTGTTCATGTGATGCTGACACATTATGTAGTTACATTTTTATCTGTTTCTGTAGGTGTTTAGGATGGAATTCAGATAAGCTGAGGCATAAGGAATTTGTCAACAAGATTCTTTGCTGCAAGAGAATAGCTGATGAAACAAAATCACCACATGGTACTTTGTGGGTTCAGAGAACTGTCATTTGCTTGCAGTTAAGGTATTGTTTCTTTCTTGAAATTAAGTAGATTTTTATTACCTAAAAGTGTGTATGTGGCAATCACAAAAAACATACAAGGACCTATTCTGACTTTGTTATTACTCAAATATATACATTTTGAGTTGGCTTAATGTAACTGTTATTTGAATATATATCAGTTTAAAACTATTGTTCATGTAACTGTTTATTTGCACTGTGTCAAAATTTACATTTTTTAGCTAAATTCTAGTCTTTCCTTGAAGGCAAAGAGTAGTTGTATCTAAAAGTAACTGTTTTTTAGCTATATTTTTTGGCAAAATATGTTTTCACATTTACTGTTTAATTGAAGTACAATGAAATAGTTTAAATTACATCAGAAAATGTTTCAAAATTTTAATTGTATTTATTATATCTCACTTTGTAAATGTAGGCTATTAATGCAACATGTATATGCTAGACCTATCTTTCAGAAATTTAGGGTTGGTTCAATTAAGATTTTCATACAAAGAGGGATAATTATGGTTGTATAATATATTAAGCATCGCATTTCATAATCTTTAGACCACCAAAATTGTGCTTATATTCTCTTTGTTTCAGAACTTTTGACTTGCATCTTATGTAGGGCTCCAAGGGATAACATTCTCTTACCTGACATTTTACAAGTATTTAGCTGAAACATAAAGTAAAATCAACAAAGGCTGTTGTATATATATAATCTTTACAAATTTACAATTTTCTCTTTTTATAGCATTTAGCCAGAAGTAATGGCTATGAAGTTATTTGATTGTTATACTAGCTGGTATTATGTAGAACCTCAAGGGTGATTTTTTTAAATAGATTTCTTCTGTTACTACGGCTAAATTACATAACAGCTGTGAGACATTTTCAGGTTACTATATTATAATGAAAAGGAACTTTGACAGGAAAATATATATAAACATTTATGGGTTTTTTTGCCTGCTAAATGATGTGCAAATATGTATAGATTAATAAGTGATCAATACATAAAGGTAATAATAATTAAGTTAAATGACTCCCAGATTATCTTCACTTCATAGCCTCAGTGTGTTGTAATAATGTCTTTGATCATTGATTCTTGATGTCTAAAAGATGACTCTATTACATGCACTATTCTTACTTTATTGTTTTCAATAATTGTCTAATTAATATATTTAAATTCAATTATGAGGAGTACAACTAATTTTAAAGTATGCTCAATACAGTATATCTAGCCAATATGAGCCTTGTTTTATCTGCAAGTTTAGAAATGATTGATCAAAATAAGTGACATCATGTAGTAGTGGTTGTTGTTATAAATAGAACTGATTTTATTTCTTTAGGCCTGATTATATTAGACTTTTGCTGAAGTTTGTATACTTTTGATTAAAGACTTATGATTGTTGGTTTCTCTTGTTGATAGGTTTTAAAATGTTTTTATTAATTTTAAATACATCTTGTTTTTCAGGTTTAGTTTCACTCAGTTAAAATATAAAATAAGTAGCTTACCACCATAGATTTAAAGTTTTTTATCTTCTTGTATGAAGTAAATATGATTATATCACTGCATAATTAAATCTTTAATTTTAGTTACCATACAGTTAATATTATGTAATAAATAACAGGTGGTTTTAATCTTGTATTTTTTTGTATTTACCAAAATCATAGGTACTTAAAAGATATATAATATTCAGTTGTTGAAACACACCTTATCTATCTCTGAGTATCAATTTATATTTTTTTATTTCTATCATACCATGCAAAACACATTTCACTCATTCAGATAATCATCAGTTGTGATTTTTTTAAATAAAATGATCCATAGTGTAATGTCAAAGCTAAGAAATGATTATCCTCACAATTTTAAAAGTATTTTCAATCTTACAGTTATGAGTAGGAAAGTGATGCTCTTCCTGGAAACTTGCACTTAATTCAAGACTTTAGAACATAATTTGATTTTAATGGTTAAATGAAGCTTCTCAGTTTTAAAATTGCACTAATTGTTTTTGATTGGTAGATTCCAAATTATAAGATTTATAAATGTGTGTTGTGTTTAGTTTACTTAAAAGTTTTGTTTCCAAAAGGAACTGATGTAGGTTATCTTCAACAAATTTTTCAATTAATTAATGATTTATAGCAATGCTTCTAGTGAATTTTCATGCTTCTTTCTACTTCATTTTATAATTTATCAAATTTATCCATTTTCACACTTATGATAAACTGTTACCTGTTGTTATCATCAAATAAGTTATCCATTATCTATTAATCTTTAGGATAAAAATAATTTAATATCACATTATTTTGTAGTAGTATGTTTGTTATTGATTATTGAACTCCTTGGTTTATTCAGTTTATTTATATTAAAATATTTGAATTTTTAAATATAATTATTTTATGTATTTTACAGAACTGGTTTCAAAATCCAACTTGACTATCCTGGATGTTTCTGTTGTTGGTGTACTTAATGAAAATGAGATGTTAAGATAAAAATTAGTTGCAATGATAAACTTAATTATCTTCAGATAACACAGATATATGATGATGATGTAATATATTTTGTATCTGTATTAACTGTTGTGTGACATGATTTACACAGCACTTGGCATCATTACACTATATACCTGGGAGATTCAGTAGAATATATGGCACATGTTCAATAAGTGTATCAAATGGTGTATCACTATACACAACATTGTGACCTAGGAACTTCTATACATACACTAAGTTACTGCACCCTTAAGCTTCTGTAAATATGTTAATTATTTATTAATAATCTCAATGAAAAGAAGTCACAAGGGCTCAAGTCAGGTGACATTGGAAACAGAATAACCTTTCATCCATAGATGTCAAGGAACCTGTTTGAAAGGGCATTACATTCAAAGCATTTGCAAAAAAAGATCAAGCATAGTGTTTATTACTGTGTTCTATCTCCCACTGTACATGATTCTTCAGAGTGTACAGTGGTATAGTGTTGCTAAGTTTCATACCATTCATATGTTGTTTAGTAAAGTTGTTACTAATGCCAAAGATAATGTATATAAAAAAAATCAGCTTATACTTTGAAGCATGGGTATAAAATTGATATACACAAATGTGCAATCTCTTTAATTTATGAACCCTCAGAAACACCCACAGTAAAAAACATATTTAAATTGGTGTTATATTATTATTACATTGTTTTCATCTGAAGTTAACACTCCACCCTTACATACAATGCCATCATGCTCTGTCTGTGAAATATTGCATTTAATATAAATAGTATGACAAATAAACTTTATGCATTTAAATTTATACAAATTATGCAAGCAGTTAATTATTAGTGCATTTTATCTTGCTTTCTAAATGAAAAAATTCCACAATTTTTTCACTAGGTTAACTGTTAAATAAAAGCAAAATCTTACAAGTTATATTTACTTTTAATGGTGAATATTTTATTGGATCAAGATGGAACATGTGGGTTCTTAAGAATGGCAAGTAGATTTTCTAGCATTTTGTCCCTTGGGCAAAAAGGTTTTATCAAATTTCAACATCCATGTTTGAATCCTGGCTAAGATTTTAGATGATACAGTCTGATTGAAAAATAGTACATTAAGTTTTACTTATACTTCAAGAGTAATTGAATACAGTAAAAGTTATAATATGCCATGTCTGTGTTCTTACAGTTTGATAATGTTCAGCTTGGACACCATCAAGTGGTTACAGGATAGCATATGAACAAGCTAAAGAAAGGTAACCTTTCTCCAAACTACTGTTTTGAAAAATGAAATTTTAAAATAAATATGACTTGAAATTATTACATGAAATTAGTATGAATAATTTTTATCCACTAAAGTTTCTCAATAACTGAGATTTTCAAAGAATGAGTCAAGAACATATCTATACTTTGAGCAAATAGGTCTCTTTAAATGAATTAAGTTTATAATTTGAAATAGTCAACTTTAAAAAACATAATGAAAAATATATATATATATATATACACCTTAATTTTTCTTTATTTCCCTTTTTTAATATATTTTAAATTCCAAATATTGTTAAGTTACTAACTGATTTTTAAAATAAGTTGATAAATTGTAATGATTAGAAAGTAATACAAATTAAGTAGGTGTGCAGTTTGTTTATTTTTTTTGAGTGGCAAATTGCATAACCAGCTCTACCCTTGGTGAAAGCCCAACAGATCCAATGAAAGTTTACAAGTGAACACTAAGTCTATTATGGGCTTTCTTTTTGAAGCTCTTGTAATGCAGTTTAAATGTCTAACCTTGAAAGTTTTGATGATTATTTTAAGGGAACTGCACTCCTTTTTTTTTTCTCTTAAAAATGTGTAAAACATGTTCAAATTTGCCCAGAATTAGTAAAATATTTGCAAGGTTTTTCAGTAGCATTCAGTTGTTAAAGAATATTGTTGTAAAACAGGAAAAGTGGATCAAAAATGAGGAGATGTACAAGTGGAGAAACTTGGCAGAAATTGTTAAATGGATGCATCAGTTCTTGTTCAATCAGCCCATCACACAGTAGAGATGTGGTCAAGATTTCTACTGTCTGAATGTGGTATATTTATTGCATTAAATTTAATAGCACTATGTAACACACATTTTCTTCCTGAATAGTATGTGTTATTTCTTAATTGCTTATGTTGTAAAAGTACAAAAAATGGCCATTATTCCTTTCAAACTTTGCTTTTGTGACCTGGATAACGAAATTTAGAAATTAACCTATTTTTTATGTAAAATGGGCAAATCTGCACATTTTCATTTACATAATATCTGAATAAAACAACATATGAATCAACATTTACATGTATCTATACTAAAGTTATACAAAAATGTTTAGAAGTGAGTAGTTTTTTTGAGATTTGTAACTGTAATGTAAATAACTTTCACGTATCAGCCCCCAAATATAGTCTCCCATCAAGTTTTCATAATATGCTCTCAGGTTGCAAAAAGAAAGTTTGAAGAAAAAAATAGGTCTTTTCCATTTTTCCATTTACTTTAGGCATAAACAATTGGGAAGTAACACTTTCTGCCCAGGAACAAGAAAAAGTCAAAATTTTGTTACATAGTGTAATCTTTAATTTTACTTCTATGTAGAACTATATTTTACATCAGGAAGTAAAAAATATCCAAACAAATATTTTAATTATGAAATACTTGTCTGATTTAATCACAAGTGCTTATTCTAATCCTAATATTAAGCAGAAGTTAAATGGTGTTAATCAGAAGAAAAGAGTAGTAAACTTAAACAACAGCAATATTCTTATTCTGCATATTGTAGTTGGATATTTAACTGATGTATTTTGGCTGTTATGAGAAAGAAGCCAAAATTCTGAATTTTATTTACACTTCTTAATGTGTAGAATTTTGCTGTGTTATGTGTTTTACTCAAACTTAACTATTTACAATAGCTACTGCAGTAATGATATATACAAGTTATTCTATAAAACATTTTTAATTTTCAGTATATGGGAAAATTTAATATTAATTTGGTTTGCTTTTGGACTACTAAATTAGCATGCCAAGTGTGGTCTGGATTAGTCAACTTGTTCAAAAAAAGATACATTCACAGGCTGGCAAAGATTTTTCCTTGATACTAAATATATACTAAACTGTTATGGCTTAATATGTATTGTTCATATGTGAAGAATGCATGTACCCCAATTTTTATACTCGGCTCTGCTTTGTTTCACTTCTCAAAGCTGGAAAAGGTCCTAAAGTATTAGATTTGATGAAAATACTGAGTTGCACATAGTTTAACCTTTGTTATACTTTTAGTTAAAACTTGTTGAACTGTAAATGATACTAGTCAATGTTTAATAATCTGTGATATGTTCAATTTATTAATCTAGGATAATAAGCCAGGAGGACAGTTACTATGGCAACTTTGAGTTCTAAATCCATACAACATAGTCTCTCCCTCTCCTCTCTTTGTGCAGCTAGCCCCCTGACTATGCGCAGGGAAAGAGAGGTAAAGTCAGAGGAGAGAAGCCTTGATGTCAGTCATGGGTCAGTTGAATTTCAGCGAGAGAAAGAAAGGTCAGCTAGGGGTAGTCCAACGGCAAAAGATGATTTTTGGGAAGCTCTTCAGTCCAACTATAACTACTTAATGGATGATGAACTAATTACTACCTGCAGAGTAAGAGAGGTTTTAAAGTTACCAAAGTTGAAATTTGTTTACTGTAGAATAAGTCTGTTACATGCACTGTAGTTGAAAAGTGACTAAAACATTGTTTTGTTTGTACATTGAGAATTTAATGAATATGTTATTATATTTGTCTGCATTTTCATGAACATTTTTACCTGAAAACTGTAGTTTTGTTGTTAAGATATGTATTCTTGCTATAAAACTGATATCAGTAGATACGTTAAATTTACAACCACAAATATTAATAAGTATCTACTGATATCAGTTTTATAGCAAGAATACATATCAGTAGATACGTTAAATTTACAACCAGTTCAGTTGGAGGAGGCAACTTTTTGGAATGGATGGTTTACACTTGAGTAGGAAAATGTCTGGCATGTTTGCAAGGACTATTAACTCAATTATAAGGGAAGTTTTAAATTAGGGCTAGGTACTGATGAGATAAACTAAATTAAACAAAATTGAGATTTACAAGAAAAGTTTAGCATAGGAGATCAGTGTAAAAGAAATTATAAGAGTAAGCTTAATTGTTACTATTGTAATATTAGAAGTATAAGAAAAAAAATAGATGATTTTAGGGTACTGGTAGGAATAGGAGATTTTGATATGAGGGTGAAAACTGAAACTTGGTTAAATGCAGATGCAATTATGATGATGAGAAACCCACTTGAAGTAAAAATATATCTCAGGATCGCTGGTATGGGTATTAACACTTTTTGTGAGGTTTTTTTAGTTTTCTTTTCTGTGAAGTTATGTTGATGGTTTTGCATGAAAATACTTTTAAAAAGTTGTTTGAGATACTCTTTTGAGGTGTTTGAGGAAATAGATCTTTTCAGTTCTACCTTGAAAGAAAGGTTCTTAGTTGTTGATGGAATTTATATCTGGTGGTTGCTTTCCGTTGTTTTCAGTTTGTGCAGAATTGATCACCAGTCTTCTAACTAGGTCTTCCAAACAGGCTTTCATTTCAACAGATGGAATACTTTTAGGTGTTACTGCAAAGTTTAGTCCTTTGTTGAATAGATGTAAATCTTCATTGCTTAATTGTTGGTCAGATCTGTTAATTGCGAGGTTTGTTGATGGTTCGTCATGTTAACACCCATACCAGCCATCCTGATATATGTTTAAATGCAAATGATTTTGATGACAGAAATTTCTTTGAAATACATGGTTATAGGTTATTTAATATGGACAGAGTAGTAAAAAGTATGGGGAGAGAAGTGGCTTTATATATAAACTGTGAGTTACATCTTGAAGTTGAGAATTTTAAGAGCAATAGCAAGAATATTCAACCCATTTGAGTTTCTTTTAGTGGATATCAAGGGAAAATGCTCTTGGTAGGAATTTATGACAGATAACCTGTTGAAACTGAAGAAACTAGTGAGAAACTTTACAAAGAGACTAAGATTTCATCTGTTAATGAAGCAACAGTTACGAGTGATTTTAATTTCAAACATTGATTGAGAAATACTAGAGTCAAACCATGAGGGAGAAAGGTTTCTGGATACTGTTCAGGATGAACTATTTTCACCAATTGATCAAGAAATTTACTAGAAATAATGCTATATTAGATTTATTGTCAACTTCTAATATAGGAATTGTTGAGAGGGTAGAAAATGAGGAACACCTAGGTGCAAGTGATCATTGGTATATTAAGTGTGATATTTTGCTGCATATGAGAATTGGAAATAATGATATTTTGCTCCCAAATTTCTAAAAAAAAAAAAAAAATTTTTTTTGAAAGGATGCAACAAATTGTCTGTTATGAATTGGGTAGCTGAATTATTTGGAAACACTGAGCAAATGTGGAAAATATTTAAAGAAAACATTTTTTCAAGGCTCAAAACATGTATTCCTTACAAAAAAGAATGATTGATGCACGTAAGAAAACAAGATTGGCTTACAAAGGATTAAAATGATAAAAATAAAGAAAAGCATCACAAAGTTAAGAAATTTAAATTGACTGGTATTATAGAAGATTAAGAAAATTGGTCAAACAGGAAATAAGGATATCCAAAAATTTGTATGATTAACATTTGATTGAAAATATATAAAAATTAATAAGAAATTTTTAAAGTATATTAGGAGTAAACAAAATGCTAAGATGGGGATAAGACCCTTGAGGGATGATAAAGGAAGGCTTTTGTCTAACGATTATGAAATGGCAAGGTTGTTAAATTCTGCTTTTGCTTTAGTTTTAACTAATGAAGACTTAAGGAATATTTCTCATCTTGATCAGTTAATGAAAACAGTGTTGAGCAGGACAGTTGCATAAATTCTGAGCTTGTTAAAATTAAATTTGGAAGTTTAAAGGCTGATAATGTTCTGGAACAGATAGTATTTCCCTAAGGATTTTAAAGGAGATCAAAGATTGGATATGTGACCCACTTGCCACAGTGTTTTTTGTAAGTCTTTGAATAGTGGACAAGTACCAACAGATTGGAAATAAGCTACTGTCACTCCTATCTTCAAAGGAGGTAATAGAAATTGTCCCAGTAATTGTAGGCTTATTAGTCTTGCATCAGTTGTGGGAAAATTATGGAATGTTTGATATAAGATACTTTGCAAAGTCATTTAACAAAAGTTTAGAATTTTTTTGGATAGTAAACATGGTTTCATTGATGGAAAATATTGACTTACCTTTGAAAAAGTTACTGCTTATGTAGATAAGAGTCAGAGTGTAAATAACATTTGACAAGGGGCAATGTAAAAGGCTTGTAAATAATTATCTGTGTGAGGGATAAGTTAGAAAATTAGATGGAAGAAGAGCTGGATGGAATAAAGCAGAGGATTGTTATAAATGAAGTTTAGTCAAACTGGATTACTGTTGCAACTGGTGTACCTCTGGGCTTAGTCTTAAGACCATTGCTCTCTTTTTGATTTACACCAATAACATAGATGAAGGAATTATCAATAAATTGCTGATGATATTATGGTTTTGGATGTTGTTGGTTGTGAAGAGGATGCTGCTGCTTTACAAAAAGTTTGGGATCAATTGTCGAGTTATGGAAATGGCAGATGGGTTTTAATTGTAATGAATGCAAGATGTATTATTACAGTTTGGATGGGAATAACATTAACAGTGTCATGAAAGAAAAGAATTTTGGTGTAATGATTGATCAGTCTCCAAAAACATCTAAGCATTGTGCCATTGTAGTGGAAGAGCAAATAGTATTTTATGTTGTACCAACAGAAATATTTAATACAATTCTAAAGAGGTTATAATTTCATCATGTAGGTCACTGGTTAGGTGGCGTTCCTAGTATTGTGTTCAGTCTTGGGCTCCTTACCTCAGGGAAGACATTGAATTGTTGAAAAGGATTTAGAGAAGAGTTACCAAAATGATACCTGGGTTGTAGGGGATTGTTATATGATGAGGTATTAAGACTCTTAATTGTTTTCTCATGAAAAAATAATTTAGAGGGGATTTAAGTGTTTAAAGATTGTAAAACGAATTGATATTGTTTATGTATTGACATTTTTCAAACTTAATAGTGAGAATTATAAAACTAGGGTACTCAGATATAAATTTAGGCAAAGTAAAAGCCATCTTCAGCTAAGGTAATTTTATTTTTCAAATAGAGTAGTTAGTAGTTAGTTAGTAGTTGGATGTTGTGAAGGCAGTAAATTTAATTGAGTTTAAAAGAAAGCTTGCTAGATATATGAATGATAAGGGCTGGCCTTATTTTTGTTAATAGTTTTTGTTTGGCTTTGAGAATAGAACAACCGATATGGACCAACAGGTCTCTTGGTGTCCTTAAGCATTATTATGTTATACTTAGCTGAGTATTAAAAGATATACAAGTATTCTTATGTTTCACCATTAAGTGTTTTTTTCAAAAGAAATCTAGGACATCAAGGAAGACTAGACTTTTTCAAGCAAAAATTAAGGTTAGTTTCTCTAAGATGGTTTTGTTACAAACAAGAGATGGATTATACCTTTTTGTTCATATTTGTCTAAAGATGGTGAATGCTTTTCTTCACAAACTTATTACTCCAATGTTGTCAGTTAAGACTAACAAAACTGTGCACTTTTCTCAGTGCAATTAAAACTTAGATTAGGTGTTTAATATATATTTATACATTACTTCTCAGCTATCCAGCAGACAACCACTGAAGTCTTTAAATTTAAAAGTTATCTTACATTATGACCCCACTGTGAAGCATCACAGAGTAGGACATACAGGTTTATCCTCTCCTTTTTTTCCCAAACTTGTGGATAGGATATCTCAAGATTTCTAAACATAGTAACTTTTGAAGATCCTGGGTCAAAAGTTCACTGTTACAAAGAACATCTGCCCCAGTTGTGTGTGCAGTTTGTTACATCATCAAACTGGGATGGACTTAAACATATAGTATACCACAGTGAAGACAGATGTTTCATTAACACAATTTGCAGCTGCTGTTATTGTTGATCACATTTCAATCAATCATATAGAAAACACCTGAATGAGTCATTTTTGTAATTGTGTATCTTTGAGTACAAAACTAAAAATGTTTTCATGTTTTTTAGTTAAGAGATAATATTCATTTACATTTATTATCTTTTTGTGCATTGTACACAATTAATGGTTTTTAAAAACTAGTTCTGCAAATTTATTTTGAAATGTATATTTCCACATTTTGTTATTTTTTATTTTTTCACACCAAATTACTCTAGTATTCACATTATTCACAAAATTCTCATACAGCTGGTGTCAAGTGTGGATTATGAATTTTACAAGAAGAGCTCATATTTTTATTTCAAGACTTGTCTTTTGTGACTTAAACCCTGTAGGAAGCCAGTGGAGAGCTTGATCAAGATAACATGGAAATCTGGAGTTCTGTGACTTGGTCCTTCACAGAATTCATTCAACAGTTCAACCTTCTTCATGATGGGTTGCATAAGCTACAGTCTGCTGTTTCTGAAGTTGTGGATGAGGAGAAAATGTCTTTAGTTGTAAAGGTAAATATTACAAAATGTAAAAACTATTGAATCATAAATGATTGTGTTTCATGATTTAAATTTCGTTTCTGTTGACATGTAACTGTAGCAAATAATTAAATTATATCTTCATGTGACATCTGATTTTGAAATTGCATTTTTGATTATATTTTACATAATATTAAACTAACATATATTGTTTTTAAGTACTTTTTTTTGGGGAAAATTTTACCTTCAAGCACTTGTTATTGAATAACTCCTTAGAAAATGAAATTACATTCCAGTGAATTTTGGTTAAAATGTTGATCTACTGGACTTTTATTAGATATAAATAATTATGTGACGTATCCTCCTTTTTTTAAACACACTAAATGCAACATTAACCCTGTCATGATGGGTCATGGGTCAAAGGCAATGTCATCCAATATGTTGACTTGCATTCAAAATTTTATTAAACAACTATTTTATGCATTTATGTCAATAAGTTTGGCATCAAATTACAGATTATAATTAGCCATAGCCAAGTGGGTTTCTCAACCATTGTAATGTGTTAGAAAGCCTCCAGGCTCTTTCAAACCAAGATTTCATGGAGTTAGCTTGTGTCTTTAGACTGTTCAAAATTTCTTTTCTTTTTAGACCTAGATATAGCTTAGTTACTAAGCTGGTTCAATTTTAATGGAATTCTAAGATATTGATATAGTAATTTATTATTTTTTTGGTTATTCAACTGTATATACAAACCTAAAAAAAATTCATTTCATATTCTCCACATATGAAATTTTAAAAGGCTTAGCAAATCTACATCAAGCAGTAACTGAGTACAAAAGTTGTAGTGAAAAGTGATTATTGTTTGCTTTACTTCTTTATTTATTGTTTTATATTTTAAGAAAAATAAGTTTAACTTATTTCTAAATAGTAATAATTTATAGGCACATATAACGTTTGAAATGTGATTGTATATTACAAAATACTAATATACTAAAACACAGCCAAGACTTTGTAAGATTATAGGTCAGTTTTATATTGTTGGATAAAATAACAAGTGCACATGCACTGCATCAATGAAAGTTGTAGGCACAACTGGAATGTCAGTATAATAAAAATAATATATATATATAAAACATTACGAGACTTAAGACTAAACTTTTATATTTTGTGTTATAATTTGTAGTCATTCTAAAATTAAAAAAGTTGTTGTTGTTGTTTTTTTTGGGGGTTTTTTTTTATTATCATTACCAGCTTGGTCAAATTTACATCCCCATGTTGTTAGGGTAGAGAATATGATACAAATTATAAGATGTTACTGAAAACAAATGTTTGATGTGTGTTTAGGAGGTTTTAGAGATTACACAAATAATATAGATTTTTAGAATGAAGAATAGTTTTTAATCATAACATGAAAAATCACTTCACACTCAGACAAGTAATGAAACATACTCAATTTTTTCACAAAAGTAAAAATACTTCATTAAAAAATCTGAATTTTTGTGTACAAAAAACTAGTAATCTTTACTAAACGTCTACCAGATTTCATGAGGAAATGCATAATGCATCAAACATAATACAAGTACCCAACATGTGCAAATGTATATACAAACTTGTGTATCTTACTTACACCAAGCCTCTCACAAAAGAGTTTATGTGATACTTTCTCTATAAATTCCACCTGTGATTATGAGTATAGGCTATCTTTGATTTCCAAAATGAGTGTTAAATAGGAGTAGATTACTCTTTAATAAAAGAAATTCAGTTTTTGTAATAATACAGGAAGAAAGCTTGAGCATGCTAACTTTTGCCTTTATCTTGTATTGTTTTAAATCTTGAAAACAAAAGTTGTTCCAACCATTGAATTTGAAAAATGATTTCTCTTGAAAATCTTTGGAATAGTTAATTTATACTGTTTTTAGTCTTTTGAAACAGTTTTTAGATCTATATCTTTGTATAACAGTCTGTGCAGGAAGAACTCCAGAAGAAAGGCCTGAGATTAAAGCTGTTCAATGATCAAGCCCAGCAGCTTGGTAAACGTTATCCCAACATGAAAGATGAAGTAAGCCGTAGAGTGAATCTTTTGAACAACAAGTGGGAAGCTGTTGAACAAGCAGTAAATCCACATAAGCCTCAGCAGTCACAGGATGGGATATTTCAAGGTATGGGAAGCAGGAGTTGATATGCTGATATTGAAATTGATGAATATTTAATTAAAACACTAAAGGTGGAAAATATTTTAAAATATATTTATAAATTAATATTAAACTTTTTCAACCTATAAATTATTTGAGAGTTGCAGAAATGCAAATAAAACATTTTAATTCTAATTTTAGAAAGATTTCTAGTGGTGTTTGAAAATACATGCTTTGCTTATTAAGGGATAATGTATCATTATTTAAAATATGCAGCACTAACTGAATACATGCCAAATTTGTTATATGTAATAGATGTAATTTTAATTTTGTTTAGTAAAATGAGAATAATGTAATTTTAATCATCATAATTTAACTTTTATTTTTGTTATAATATTCCAATTGTGCTGTTTATAACAGGTGAGTACATTGAATATTGAGATGATGTAGAAATTAATTTTAAGTTATTAAAAGAAACGAGTTAATAATCATGGTGTAAGAAATCAGTCATTTGGTCTGATAAACAGAGGTAGCTCATCAGATGAGATGCTTAAGACGTTGGCTAAGGGAAGCAGAAGAGAAGCTTCGTCCACCTGCTATTAGTCTGAGATGGAAGTTGGAAGATGTTGAAAATAAGTACAGAGAACAGCAAGTGAGTATATAATGGTTTACTGGCAATATATTTCTTAACTTCTCAAATACGTCTCTCACCTCGACAGAATACAGTATGTCTAATTCTCATTGAAAGTCTGGAAAATTAAGTATTATGTAGTACAGGTTTTTATTTTCATACACTGTTAAATCAGTGACGGCACAAAATTTAATACAAACAATAAAACAGTTTATCCAACATGGAATAAAAATATTCATTACTACCAGAGTCTTCCAGCTTTCTTCTGTTGAGTCTGAAGGCTGCTTTTTTCATTTCCAGTTCTTCAGTCACTTCCTTTTTTCGTTCACTGTGTTTTACTTTTCAAATTGCGTTTGTAACATTTACAGATGCAACAGTTACAAGTGTATATTCTCATTAATTGAATCTGAAATACAATAATTTGGTATGACAAGACCCTACTGATATATTTCACACTGTTTATAACTGATCACATGTTCACCAAATTATCGTTATTGTTTTAAACATTATGTGATTCTATTAAAATTGGAATTTGTTTTTGGACGTTATTTTATATGGAATCAAAGGACATGTGTGTATTTACAAATATTAAAAGTTGCAATAAGCAGTGGGGAATTTAAGGGATGGGATTACAGTATATCTCTTCCTGTCACTCTAAATTCGCTACTGATTAGAATGATCCATAATTATCAAACTTTTCGAATGAAGTCACACACATACACAGATATAATTGCTTTCTCAAGATTCTTGCTATTTTTATATCAGTTTTGATATATTCTAATATTTTACATAAAACATCGTAAAATATGGAGTGATGATATTAATGTTTTAGTTTACGAAAAGTAAATTTAATATATTTTGTCACGTGGTATGATGTAATAATAGTGATTATCGTTAAGTGATGTTTCCTTTCTCAAAGAGATGGCGACACTGAAGCTAAATACTAGTATATAAATACGAGTTGAAGAATTTGCTTTAGAAGCAAAGAAAAAAGTAATAGAAGTAGCATACTTTTTTATTATAAAATTAAATTAAAAATGAAATGTTTGTGCATTTGTAAGCGAGTATTATGTAAAAGCCAATTGAGAGGAGTATAAATTACATATTTTATAATATCACCTAAAGATGGCGCTAGATGAGGAAAGTATAAAGGAAAATATACTTGTTTTAACTGTAAACAACAGAAAGATAATTAACCCTCAGTTGATGTTTCTAATTTATATATAAAATACCCGTTACATAGATATTGTATTGGATAATTTGAAATATTCTTGAAGTCGATCGAAAACCTCGAGTGAAAAAAAGGTATTGTAAAATTGACCAGTTAACTGTCTTCATCAGCGCAGTAAGTTCAGTGAAATCGTGATGTATTAATACATTTTATACTGCAATGAATCTAACACTCAAACAATTTTTTTTATTGTCTAATGAATGTGAACTAAAAAGAGTTTCGTAAAGAACCTGGCCAGTTGGTAAGGGCTGTCGACTTGTAATCTGAGGGTTGAGAGTTCGAATCCTCGTCACACCTAATATGTTCACCCCTTCAACCATAGGGCATTATAATATTAATCAGCCTTATTATTCGTTGGTAAAAAGAGTAGACCAGTATTTGGTGGCGGGTGGTGATGTCTAGTCGTCTTTCCTCTTGTTTTACACTGCTAAATTAAGGATGACTAGCGCAGATAGCTCTCATGTAGCTTTGCGCGAAATTCAAACAAACTTAAAGAACTCCAAAATATGCGCTTAAATTTACAAATGTTCAAAACTGCGTACTTTAGGGAAACTGTAAACTTTAAAGTGTTTTAACTACGAGAGCTGTTCATAAAATACGCGGACTGACGTCATAAAACAAAATGTACTTTATTTAGAAGTTACAGGTCTGGGACCCCTTCAAAGTACTCTCCTCCCCAACGCACACACTTATCCCAACGGTGTTTCCACTTGTTGAAACAGTCCTGGTACGCTTCTTTTGTAATGTCCTCCAGCTCCTTCGTCGCATTTGCCTTAATCTCAGGAATCGCCTCAAATCTTCTTCCTTTCAAGGATCTTTTGAGTTTGGGGAACAAGAAAATATCTCAAGGAGCAAGGTCAGGTGAGTAGGAGGGGTGGGGAAGAACAGTGATCGAGTGTTCTTCCCCACGAAGAAGTTCTGAGGCACAAATTTCGCAGCAACGCGGTGCATCTTCAATTTTTCGGTCAAAACCTCGTAACAAGATCCAACTGATATCCCACACTCTTCAGCAAGCTCCCTGACAGTCAGACGTCGATTTGCCCGCACCAGGGTGTTGATTTTGTCGACGTGTGGGTTGTCAGTTGACGTGGAAGGACGTCCAGGACGCTCATCATCAATGGACTGTCGATCGTCCTTAAAACGTTAATGCCACTTTAAACATGCCGTACGCTTCATAGCAACATCACCGTAAGCCGTGTTAAGCATAGCAAAAGTTTAGTCGCAGAGTTTTCAAGTTTAACACAAAATTTCACAGCGAGTCGTTGCTCCTTCAGGTCATTCATTCTGAAATCCGCCAAACGAAAAAATCGCACTTCACTTAAAACCGCGTAGCTAATACACAAATGAAGATATCTGCAATCGGGAAATGGCGTCGTAATCAGCTGATCTGTGCGAACCTAGAGACACCAAGCGGATTCCCCTGGAACCAACTGGAGCCGCGCAATTCAAACAGTCCGCGTATTTTTTGAACAGACCTCGTATTTCTCCTAGGCCTGGTATGGACAGGTGGTTAAGGCACTCGAATCGTAATCCGCAGGTGCGGGTTCGAGTCCCCGTCACACTAAACATGCTCGCCCTTTGAGCCGTGAAGCGTTAAATGTAACGGTCAATTCCACTATTCGTTGGTAAAAGAGTAATCCAAGAGTTGGCGGTGGGTGGTGATGACTAGCTGCCTTCCCTCTAGTCTTACGCTGCTAAATTAGGGACGGCTAGCGCTGATAGCCCTTGTGTAGCTTTGCGCGAAATTTAAAAAAACACAAAAAACAAGCTTAGCTGTTTCTTACCCAAATATCTCTACAGTGTTGATCGGAATATGTAATTGGTAAAGGGATTTGCTTTGTAACACTTATTATACGGAATTGGTACAAACTTTTCGATACTTGTTCAGTAAGTGTTTTTGTTTGTTTTTTCATCGGGAACAAATATATGCGATTGTTTTTCAGCAACGATCAATGCGACTTAAAAAGTTGCCTTGATGATTACCTGCGAATCCATTTCATAACGACTGCTGTTCGAGAACGTTTATGATATAAATAATGCTTAGTCCACTGCTGTATTCCTTGTATCCCAGCTGGTCTTGAAAGACCATGGTATTAGTGTAAGGTCTCGTCGGTACTGGATATGAGCAGATGTAGTGTATTTGACATAACATATTCTTACTTACTTTCGTTCATAAATTCTTATAGTAAATATGAAATATAGATTTGAAATGTGAAGTGAGTGAAAACGTGAGTCATGCTGTATTAGCTCTGTGGTAAAAATCTTTCTGACTTTCTTAATTTACTAAGTAATTTCAACATTCACCGTTGCAATAGTTTAGTCCAAAACGAAGGTTAAAAAACAAATTTAAAGTTAATTACTTGTCCAGAACTGAAACAAAATGCATGGCCATGTGGTTAAGGTACTAAACTCGTAGCCTGAGGGTGGCGGGTTCAAATCTTTGTCATACCAAACATGGTCGCCTTCTCAGCTGTGGAGGTGTTATAATGTTACGAGCAATCTTATTATTCGTTGGTAAAAGAGTTGTTCAAGAGCTGGCGATGGGTGGTGATGACTAGCTGCCTTCCCTCTAGTCTTTACACTGCTAAATTAGGGACGGCTAACGTAGATAGCTCTCGTGTACCTTTGTGTGAAATTCAACAAATAAACTTTACTAATTTTTTTTTTTCATTATTAATACTAACTTATTTCCCGTGGTGCCATTGCGTTAGTTCTGCGTGTGGTGTATTCATGACATCATATCTACACCCTGAAAATGGAGAAAAATAAAGTTCTAATGATGGGAAACGGATGCGAAACAGGAAAATCGTGACCCCTATTGCAAATCCACGTGCGTAAAGGATAAAAAAGTTGGGTGTTTAACATCGCGTAATAAAGTGTGTTTTTTTCAAGTATCATATAAGAAAGAGTTCCATTGTAGTGTGATTAGTTTTAAAGTCATTTTACTTTTCCTCTGTTTCTGCAAGATACCAAATACCTAATGAAATTCACAGTAAATATTTGTAAGGTAAGGTTGACATCCGTATCTAAATTCAGTTCACACGTCAATCTACTGCTAAACTAGAACGTAATTTACAAGTCAATGTACGTCTAAACCAGAACACGGTATTCTTTCAACATTTTCGTTACCTGGAGAATCAACATTTACTAACAAATAATTCGTAGTCACAATTTTCAGAAGTACGAAAATATGTGAATATGTTTTTAAATTACCTGAAAGTAAAACTGCTAATTTTGTGATTTTATTTTTTGCATACCAAATACTACGGACTGAGATTTAATAATGTTGAAACGAAGATTTAATCTGTATTAATATGTTTAGCAAGGTATACGCGACTTTCTTTCTTTCGAACTTTCTTGTCTGTAATGGTCATTTGACTAGTGAAGGTTCACGGTAGTGAAACCAGGATGTTCTCACAACATTTCGTGCTGCTGCTGTGTGTGTGTATGTTAGGAGCGCTTTTACGAGGGAGGTTTCTGGCACCAAATTGTCTCGAGCGGTCACGTCACTGAGCTTATTTTACTCGATAGAAAGGGTTTTGACTAATTTTTTATTCGAAACTTTGTTTCATTCACCTTAGCAGAACTGTTGCATATAAAACTCGCAGTTATTGATTGTTCTCCGCTACTGTTGATTGTATTTTATGAAATCGATTGCGTATTATGCATGCATGGATGAAACTTAAAATCGTGCTTTAATAAACTCTACATATTGCTGTAAACTCACGTGATGCATGCATCAGCAATTACACACTACAATATCTCAGTGAGATTATAACGAAACATGTATCAACAATACATTATACGAAACGTTTTTCATTGTATACCAATATCTTGTACTACAGTATACCAATGAAATCTTACTAAATAAGTACCATTAGCTTTTACGTGTTCTAGTGTTTTGAGGCCTTTTGTAGCCTAATTAATTGTTTAGCAAGAGGTTGCATGTACATTGAATTCAACCCTTCATTTTAATATTCATAGAAGTGCTGGATGTATATAGTATTGCACAGGTTGTCTGGATATCGTATGTTATTTAAATTTTAGGGTTTGAAATTGTGTTGCAGTTTATGAACCGTATTGTAACTGCGTTTGCTATAGGGCCTAGGAAGATCTGTTTGTATGTGTTCTCCGTGCCTTAGAACTTATGAAATTATATCTGTGTGCATATGTACTTTGTGTCTTAGAGCTTGTGACATGATATCTGTTTGTATATGTACTTTGTGCCTTAACTTATGAAATTATATTTGTTTGCGTATTCTGTGTCTTAGAACTATGCGACATGATATCTGTATATGTACTATGTGCAGAATTATGACTATCTCATGTCTTTTGCAGGATAACATGTTTTCACAGATGTATTCGAATAAATCCTGGTGCTTTTCCAATATTAACTGCTTTACTTACATAACAGTATACTCATATTTACCGTAATAAAGTACTTCTATTGTAAAAATGAGCCCTCTCGGTATGATCTTGAAAAAGGCAGAGGAAAGAATGTTGGGCAAACTCCAAAACTTTTTTTTTTTTTAGTGCTATTAAAAGATAAACGAATTTGACGTTGGAAAGGACTCTATCGTTAAATCATAAACAACTTCATTTAGTGGCTTGAAATCTATCTAGCTAAAAGACGCAGTATTAAGATTTACCAGATAACTGAGGCCTTTATACAAGGAATAAACACTACTGTCGCAGTGAAAATATTGATTCGATTCAGTTTATGTTTTAAATGATGGAAAGTCGGAAAATGGCTCTCAGGAGATGAAATACTAATACAATTACCAGTCTGCTTCCAAAACAAACAGTTGGAATTGTTCTATACTCATTTATAAAAGGCTTGTGTGTTGAATAATTTAAAACGTTTACATCTTTTATCTCTATGTTGCTCAGCAGCTTTATTTATAATTCGTTTAAAAGATATGTTATTGTACAGAGAAACAAAAGTATATTATTATAACAGGCAAATTATTAATAAAAGGTGTCATCAAACCTTCGTATTTTAGAGAATTCTGTATATCTGTAAAAATAAATTTGTACTAATAATATGCAAAATCAATATAACTATATTGTATATAGGGAATAGACAAATTATCACTCTGTTTCAAAATATTTTAATATATATTAATAAAATTTGCAATGTGATCGACGTAATGTTTGGAAAGAAAAATTTATATCCTCTAGATGGGACAGCTAACTTTTTGTTCGAAATGTCTGGTATGTAAAAACATACCATTGCGTGAAACATATATTTCTTTAGTTTTACAAGTTTCATTATGAAAAATAATGCCTTTCAACTTATGTATTGCTTCAGTAGCTAAACAAAGTAACGCACTTTAATCGTGCTTTAGTCGCGTGAGTAACGTGCAGGTAACTTATATTTCATACTTCTTCACTGTAAGGAGGTCTATGTTTGTAGGTCTATGACTGAATTTTTCCAACTCTTCCACCTTTGTTCACCGTGAAAGTTACAGGGGTTCATGAGTACCCTGTAAGAGAGGGGTTTGAAATCCCCTATTTTTAGTTATTTTTCAAGATTGACAGATGTTGTTCCAATGTTTTCCGTTGCTGCTGCTGAAATGTCTACTTCACCATATTAAACTTTCATGGGTCCTTAAGTATTCCCTAAGAATAATTTTAAAACACCAAAAAATAAATTAGATAATATTGAAAACAAGTTGAAATCCCGTGATATGACGGAAAAAATGATTAATTTTTGTTCTCGAAGTTTTATCTAAAATGTTTTATTAATATGCTTTTTAGAAAGTGATTATAATCTATGAATGGAAAATGACTATCCTATTTTTAGTATTTCACGAAAACAATTTTTATCTATATTTGGTCATCTCCTTTAAGTACTTCATTTGCATTTTAACTTCTTTATATTTTGATATTCAAATGTTCTTTTTGATAAATCTTTATAAATTAAAATATGCGAAAAACTAGTTTTCAAAGACATTTCTACTTGCATGGTCAAATGTATGGCCGACCCTTCAAATTATTAATTGTCATGGTAAAAAGTGAATTTTATTCTGAAGGTTTTCTCTTTGTACTGTCTTGCTAGTTTTGGTTTTGTTAACTGAAGAAGCGTGCTTTAATTAAAGCATTTTGAAAATTGAAATGTGCTACAGGTTATCATAGAGTTCTAACTGAGTGTTCCGATTGGACAAAATTTGACTATGTTATGTCAATGTGCCTAGTTGACAACCAAGCAAACGTAATGGGGAATCTATGCCAGTCATTATTATTTTTGTGCTCTAGCAATACTAAGCTTGTGATAAGGGTATACCAGATTCTCATCCGATCACTACCAACCAACCCTCAGATCTGATTATATGCTGAAGGTAGCGCATCATTCATTAAATAGACTCTCAAGAGCAACAGATGTCTTCTGAACAGTTTTTTTTTTCAGAGTAAAATGTGAAGTTTGTATATCTGTGATAAAACTTTTCTCTGAGAAAGGAAAATCTGTTTTATACAAGTGTTGTATTCTCGTATTTTGTATTCTAATTATAATAAAAATGAATTTAAAAAAACGTTTCAGAGTAAGATACGAATATTTCTTTACTTTCGTGAATGCGTTACGTCGTATCCGTAATTGTAGGCTTTTTAGAGTTAAAGTTTAGTCGTAAGTAATGCTATTGTTTTATGATAGAGTTAATGTTTGTTACACCTAGCCGGTATCACCAATAAAAAGATATTTTCTTGGATTTGGTTCAATTTATTTTATTTCTGGTGATGACTGGCAATACCAGTGAAACAAGGATAATTTTGTCATTATTAGCGCAGTAACAAGTAAATAATTCAGATTTATGATGATTAGTAAAAAAAAAATCTGGCCTTAAAAACAACTGTACAGGACTACCTAAAGATGACATACAGACAAAGAGTGCTTGTGTCATTAAAATTAGTTCCATAACTGTGTTTCGTACTCACTACTCTCAGTAGAGCTATGAATTCTTAACCTAATAAACTGCTTCATTATAGATGTCATTTAAAAATCTTAACATAGGGATTAGTTCCCCTTTCAATTCAGTAATGTTTCTTTTAAAAGTAGATGTAGTCATTCATTGGTGTGTGAGCAGTAGTTCATCGTATTATGATATAACTGGGATGCAACAGATGAAGACTGGTATTATTTAAATATATTAGTTTTGTGCTGTAGTGACGCAACTAATGATCTTTTCATCGTCTTGTGATAACAAACTGCAATGAATTTATCTCCTTTTAGAGTGAGTTCAAACATAAATATCCAAAATCGTTGACCATCACGACTGATAGAACTACTCGAATACTGAGTACTATTGAATACAAGGTGGTTATTAAGTATAATTTTGAAGTCAATTTTGCAGGAGGATAATTCATATTTAAACAATGAACTTAATAAATTGCTATGGACAAGTGAATCACGATCTTTTTTTATAGCTTCTTTTGAAAACAAAATTGAACAATAGCCTCACTACATACTCGAACATGTTTGTTCATAATTCATTAAAGTGGCTAACGCACTGTTTCGTTATCAGAGTTTTATTATTTGTTAAAAAAAATCGAATAGATAACATCTCTCAGGGTGGGATACCGAGCGTTTTTCAAACTTGTATGGAGGGCAAACTAACTGTGTCTCAAGACAAGGCATATGATGTTTTGGAGTCCATATGTATATGGTGTGCAGCACAAACCATTTACCTAGTGTTAAGTGATTTGCGTACGAATCGTAATCAGTTACTTTGTGTTATGCGGTCCAAACATGAATGTACAACATGAACCAATTATGTGGTCTTACGAAATCAAACTTCATTCATGTGCAACGTGAAATAGTTGCCTGGTGTTATGCAATTCAATCTTGTGTAACACAAAACAATTACAAGGTGCTACGAAATTCAAACTTGAATCTCGTGTAACACAAAACAGTTACAAATTGTTACGGAACTCAAACTTTTATCGTTTTGTACACGAATCAGTTACCTGCTGCTATAAATCCCAAATTTAAATCTTGAGCAATACGGACCAATTGTCCGGTGTTATGGAATCCGAACTTGAATCATGTACAGCATGAATCATTTACCTGGAGCTATGGAATTTGAATCATGTTGAACACGAATCGGTTATTTACTATTATGCGATTTAAGCAGGAATTGGATTCACCATAGTTCTATCGAAATTTTTGACACTTGATATTATGATTGTGAAACCTTGCATTTAAGTTAAAGCTATTGGTGTTCCTAACCAGAATGAAACTTTTTTGAACTACCGATCAGAGAGAATGTCGCTGGTCAGCAGCCACCGTAATAAGGTTTTTTGTAGCTTTGAACTGAATAACTCACAACTGAAATTGCAAAGTGAAACTTAAACATTCCGGTTCTTTGCCAACACATTAACCACTAGTAATAGGTTACATCGTGCCTTTATACTGAAGGGCAAAATATTGCGTGGTATGGTATTTAAAATGGAATCGGCTGCCGCATAGTGGACCCATCGACTGCTGTTTTGAGAGTTAGCATTATTGAATTTTTAGCGTTACAAAAGTAAAAAATTCTCACAAATGTTTAACCCTTACTTATCAAAGTGGTGCAGTTTCCGACTAAGTGAATTAGGCCATTTTATACAGCTGCTGAGTGTAACCTTTGACCATTGATCAATATTTTTTGTAAATTCTGCATTTTAATCTTTCTCTCACTCGTTGTTAATATACGTGTAGGTTGAAATTAGACTTAACTGTGGTATTTGTGGCTATTAAACATGAAGTGTTGTTATTATTTATGTAGATGTTTCATGGTGTTGCATTAGAAACATCCTGACTTGTGATAAAACTTTCCCCGTATAAATCGCGGGGGATTATGTTGTATCAGTTATTGTAGATAAATAATTTATCTTTGTAATTTGGCTTTAATCATGACAAAATATCACCAAATAGTATCACAAAAGTTATATCGGTTTCATGCCAGCCAATCTGCTTATAGTTCTATTTATTTATGGCCAGGTGGTTAGAGCACATGACTTGTAATTTGAGGGCCGCGTGTTTAAATCCCCGGCCCTCAAGTCTTTCATTGCTAAAATAGGGACGAAGAATGCAGATAGCCCACGAAAAGATATGAGTAAAATTTATAATAAATGAAACATATATTTATTTTTTTATAGACGTTTTTTCGAAAGATGGTAATAATTGTTGCCTTGTTCCTTCAACCAAGCAAAGTAATTGCTTCTGTTCACACACAAAAAAAGAAAAAAAATTACTTCTGCTCTCGGTATTGTTAGAAAATAAGGGTAGGGAACAACAGCTTTTTAGTGTTACGCTCTATTTATCGTTGTCTGTGTTTAACATGTTCTATACAATAAGATGCGTTTTTTATACTCGATTTCTTTGTTTTTGTTATGTTAAGCGGTAGTCAACCTAGTGTGAAAGAAACTCATACCATTGTTGTTTGTTTATAATGATTAAATTGTGACATGCTGACTACTCTGGCTTGAATATACTATATTACGTGTTAATTTACACTTTCCAAACACTTGCAATTAGACTTGACTATTCACGTTATTATAAAACTACTGTATCAGTTAAAATCCAAGTAATAATTATTTCTTTTGTAGATATAACTGAATTTGTTTAATAGTGTTTCGGTGGATTCTTTTCCATGACTGTAACGAAAACGTAACTTAGCGTTTCGTTTTGGTATTATTAATCCAACTTAAACTCTAGAATACACCCTACCAATTCGCACTTTAATTGCTGAAATTTATAATCAAAACAATAATTTAAAATATAAATTGTCAAAAATTAACAATGTTTACTTACGAAAATTCATATTCAGTTCAACAGTATATGTATATATATATAGCATGTTGACCTGCCATGCATCTTAACTAGTAACACCTCCAGTATCCGATTTTGTAGGCAGTGAAGTACATGGCTTGGTCTCGAGTGTCTAGTGAGTTCGGTTGGGTTGAGATGTGATGTTTGAGTAATTTGGGTTTTGTAGTGATATTTATTTTAATGTCGATACTAAAAGAAATCTGAACTGCTCATGCTTCAATGACTTGTGACGTAAAATTTACTTATGAAATGAAGTTTAACTGGAACTGTTAGAGTTGAAAAATCAACTTGAAATTCCTATTGTTTCAGCCCCTTCGTGTATAATTGATTATGGTGCTACCGGTATTACTAGCCTGCACTTTCTTCTCTCTTCCTTCGTGTAGTTAACTTGTCGTCCTACCCGTAATGCCTGCAGGTGTAACACTACTTGCTAGGTAAAAAAGCTTTAAGTCTCCGATTCTCTTTCTTACACTTGTGTTTTTCACAGCCACATGGCTGTGCATTGAAATACTGCACGATCTGTACTGGGAAAAGCTTTGTATTGATCAAATGAGTACGACTTTGTGTCGCCATAACACGTTGGTGGTGGTGTGTATGTTTTTACTCTGGTTTATAATGCTACTGGGAGTAAACTGTATGTAGTTTAGTTATGAGGCTTCTGGTTGAATGAATATTATTGATTATAGCCGTTAGGGGTAAGTAGTGTGTTTTTTATTGTAATGGACATAGGAATCATCATTGATTGACTTACTAGATGTAGAAAAGAATAGAATGTTTTCATTTCACTAGTAGATAATTTACTCGTACACAAATATATATTTTTGTGCATATGCATTAACATATGTGTTACTTGTACTTGGAAATTACGAAAAATCGTAGTAGTAATGTTTGAATGACGAAAATTAAACCTCTAAATTAGACGGTAGAAGAGTTCTAGTGTTATAGTATTATTTCTCCTTGCCTGCTTACGGAATAACAGTTACTCATAATAAACAGTTCACAATAAACATCACACCATAGATGAAAACCAGTAACCACTTCTGACAGTGATATTCAAAAGTGACAAAAGTATAAAAACGTGGCCATTCTACCGTGTCGCCTCTACTCCCCGAGCATTTTGGAAAGTGGTCCTTCTTTCAACACGTGTACAATTTCTTAACCATAAAGCAGTTGCTCCAGCTCGAAACTCCAGTTTCTTAATGGCCATGGCACGGAGGTGTTAGCCAATAAACTACTGATATTGCAGTGTCACTCTGGAGTAATCCAGTTCTAAGTATTCAATCTGAGTGGAAAATTAGATACTTCCAAGTACATTCACTCTTTGAAAAGGTAGAAAGGTATGTATATCACAATATGTGGATCATGTGTTAGGTGTATTACTGTATTATGATGAAGTGGAAATATAATAATCGAACTTGATGTGGGCTGATAAACATGCTAATAGCTACTCAGTAATGTTTACGTTCTTATAGATTATTCATATGTTGGTATAATTACTTGGAACAGGTTTTCTGAATGTTTAAATGGTGATAGTGAGCTCATCCTCCTATAAAATAACTTATTTAGTAACATTAGTTATCATTAGGATATTCAGTAGCATGTTTAATGCATTATTTACATTATTTGATGGGATTATAACATAATGTTACGATCAATCCCGCTATTTGTTGGTAAAAGAGTAGCCCAAGAGTTGGCGGTGGGTGGTGATGACTAGCTGCCTTACACTGCTAAATTTGGGACGGCAGATAGCTTTGCATGAAATTCTAGAACAAACATTTATTTGTGAAGGACAGTCCATTCTGTTAACGTTGTATTCACGTTTAAAATACTTCACTGACTTATAGCAACAGAACTATTATGACTTATAAGAAAAAAAAACATCTTTTATACTTTTGTAAAGTTGCTGAAATGCTGTTTCTACGTAAACAACTTATATTTGTGGTCAGACAAGTGTGGGCCAGTAGACATTCGTATAGAACTGGTTTATCTGATTTATAATTATGTGAAATTCATTTGAAAATAATTTTTGAATGTTGTTAAACATCACTGAAACTTGTTTTCTATTCAGAAAATTTTCGAATACACTGAAACTTGTTTGCTTGAGTTTCAAGAATCTGTTTATAAACTTGTAAAGATGTTATGTTTATGTCACGTTTTATCTTGAATCGGGATTATACAACCGGGTTTTTAAACATGTGTTCGTTTATTGTTTTCACTGTAGTACGGTAATGTTTAAAAGTCACTGTTCGAAATTTCACGTTATTTTGCTGTAGCTTTTATATATCTTGAAAGATTTGTTTTATTTTGGCACGAAATCAAACCACTCAAACATTACTTCTGGTTATTACGTTGATTTTAGGGGAGAGAACAAATAAAACTGTACAGGGCATTTTCATCGATCATGTAAACAAGTTTCGTCTTTTGTAATGTTTGTACTTGTGTAAAGGGCGGAAATTCCAGTTTTACATATATCGATTACTTACGAAAACAAAATGGACTTCTTAAGTATCGGACATTTGATGTTGTAGTCTTCAGCATCAGTTTAAATTGTGTCTATATATGATTAATATAGTGTGGTTGATATACTGTTTTTACACACTCTTCTGATAATTGAAGATCCCTAAGGGACTAGATAAATAATGTAGTGTTAAAAATATTAGGCCTAACGCAATTTCTTATGACGAGTATCTTCTATTATAATAATGCTCAGTTTTTGTCTGTCCTGAAATTGTCCCACGTACCTTACTGTCAAAATACGCATGCGCGCGCACACTTCATTTCAAAGGATGGAAACAAATGGCGGATGTAAATATACTTTAGTAGACGTTTTGTAGAACAACATATTAAAACTTATCAAAGTTAATTTTTCAAATATAAGTCGTACTTAATAAAGGCTCAACTAATGTTAGGCCTAACTAAGACAAATGGAATTCGAGATTTTGGTGTCTGCAATTAGAATTTTTTATATATATAATTAGGGTCATAGGGGTACTTTTTTTTATTAGAATGGGTCACCAAAAATTCCTATTTCATAAAATTGTAACATTTTTCTGTTACGTTATCATAGTATTTAAAGACGTACTGTTGCAATAAAGATGTTAATTTGACCACAAATGTTTTGCGGTTTTTTTAGTAATTAATAATAATCAGTTTAATATAGTCGTATTCAAAATTAACTTTTTTAAGCATTTGGTGAGTATAGAGAAACGTGAAATATCAAGTCTTTGGTAGTAAATATAAGCAAGTTGTACGTGTGTATGTTCAGTTACAGTATATCCATCCACAGAAAAACACGTGTAGTACGTAAGAAAGATAAAGATTGGTTTCATTAATTTTTACACTTGCTTCTTACAACTTGTAAAGTTTATTTTTAAATACTGCTCTGTAAGTTAGGTACTGAGTTGGATGCTACACTCTGTCTCTTGAACTGGATGGGTCAGATTTGTGAGATTTGGAAATGTATTTTTTTTCGGCGTTTTGTTGTGTATAAACTATTTCATGTCAGACTTTTCCGATCCTTCTGTATGGGAGAGTTCAGCAAACTGACTTTTGGTCGCCATGTTTACGCCTTTCTTAGGTACCCTTTGTACGTCATGTTTTATGCATTGATATGTATGTATATATTGAAAAAATATTTTCTGTGTCATATGTCTTGTTTCTCGTAAACCTTTTTTGAACTCCTTATTGTGTGTGTGTGTGTGTGTGTGTGTGTGTGTGTGTGTGTGTAAAAACCACACATACATACATGTATCTTTAATGTATATTTTAAGAATCCCAAACATCTGAAATTGCTTACTGATATAAAACGTAGTTAAAATAATTATTCTATTCTACAAATTTACAGATACTAAACATAATTAAAAATGCCTTATTAATTGTATATTCTAACTTATATTTCCCAAGCAAATTAAATAGTGATATCGTAAATTATAACAATCGTGTTTTAAAATATAAGTAGGCTTACAAATAAATTATAGAACCACAAGCATGCATGTTCACATTTCTCTGTCACATAAGATCATGTTCATCATACTTGTATTATTCATAACACCTTTCTCACTACCGAACGTACTCGTCCTTTTAGATGTGGAGGAGTTATAACTTTTAGCATATCCTACTATTCGTTGGTGAAGAATTACCCAAAACTTGACGGTAGGTGTTATTCAGCTGCTTTCTCTCTATCTACTAACACTGATAACTTAAAGACAGCCAGTACAGATAGTTCTTGAGTAGCATTGTGCGAAATTTAACAAACAAAAATCATAGCAAGTCATGTTAAAAATTAAATAAACAAATGTTTCTGAGTAATAATTTGCATCCCATCTGATTAGATCAAGACTGACAAAAACAAGCCACCCACTCCACGTCACTCAGTTCAGAAATACTCCTGATCAAGACTGACAAAAACAAGCCACCCACTCCACGTCACTCAGTTCAGAAATACTCCTGATCAAGACTGACAAAAACAAGCCACCCACTCCACGTCACTCAGTTCAGAAATACTCCTGATCAAGACTGACAAAAAACAAGCCACCCACTCCACGTCACTCAGTTCAGAAATACTCCTGATCAAGACTGACAAAACAAGCCACCCACTCCACGTCACTCAGTTCAGAAATACTCCTGATCAAGACTGACAAAACAAGCCACCCACTCCACGTCACTCAGTTCAGAAATACTCCTGATCAAGACTGACAAAACAAGCTACCCACTCCACGTCACTCAGTTCAGAAATACTCCTGATCAAAACTGACAAAAACAAGCCACCCACTCCACGTCACTCAGTTCAGAAATACTCCTGATCAAAACTGACAAAAACAAGCCACCCACCCCACGTCACTCAGTTCAGAAATACTCCTGATCAAAACTGACAAAAACAAGCCACCCACTCCACGTCACTCAGTTCAGAAATACTCCTGATCAAAACTGACAAAACAAGCCACCCACCCCACGTCACTCAGTTCAGAAATACTCCTGATCAAAACTGACAAAAACAAGCCACCCACTCCACGTCACTCAGTTCAGAAATACTCTGATCAAAACTGACAAAACAAGCCACCCACTCCACGTCACTCAGTTCAGAAATACTCCTGATCAAAACTGACAAAACAAGCCACCCACTCCACGTCACTCAGTTCAGAAATACTCCTGATCAAAACTGACAAAACAAGCCACCCACCCACGTCACTCAGTTCAGAAATACTCCTGATCAAAACTGACAAAAACAAGCCACCCACTCCACGTCACTCAGTTCAGAAATACTCCTGATCAAAACTGACAAAAACAAGCCACCCACCCCACGTCACTCAGTTCAGAAATACTCCTGATCAAAACTGACAAAAACAAGCCACCCACTCCACGTCACTCAGTTCAGAAATACTCCTGATCAAAACTGACAAAAACAAGCCACCCACTCCACGTCACTCAGTTCAGAAATACTCCTGATCAAGACTGACAAAAACAAGCCACCCACTCCACGTCACTCAGTTCAGAAATACTTTTGCTACAACGCACGCTTTTTCTCTTTTTCTGCGTTTGATTTTTTTAATATTAAAATTGTTTAAAAATTAACGAAATTAATGCTATGTATGTTGTTGTTTTTTTCGAATCTTGAATAATGAAGAATTGTAACTTTTGTAACTAATTTTGTCAAATAGAGCAAGGACGTCATCTTCTCTGTAAAGATGAGTCTCTGATGTGGTACAATCCTCGCTTATTACAGGGTTTCCCCATTAAAATTCGAATTGCATTATTCGAGCGGTATCTAAAGGATTTGTAATTTCAGAGTAGTGTATTTACATAAATGTAATTAGAGCACTCGGCTCGCAATACGAGATTTTCAAGATCGAAATCGGTCGTCGAACATGCCTGCCTTTTCAGCCAGCCCAATAAAAATGCTTCTGGCATTCACTTTAATTTGTTCGACAGTGAGCGAACATAAAGTTTGAAACTGATTCGATTAATATCTGCCTACCGTTTGTGTTTTTATGTAGCTTGTAGTAGAGATTGTTCAGTTAAGCTTAGTAACAAAAAACAAAGTTTGTATATCAGGACGAACGTTAAATCTGCGTGACTTGTTAATGTACACGTTTAGAAATAACCGGCAGGCAACCCTTGTGTGTTTTTTATGTAGCAATAGAGATTGTTTTGTTAAGCTGGGTATAAAAACTTGCAAAATTTCAATATCAGGATAAACATTGAAACCTTCACGTCGTTTTAATGCAAATATTTGGAAACAACTTGTGAGCACTTTTATTTTTTCCAGTTCTCTTCTGATAAGATATAGCAGAAATGATCGTGTCTTTGTTTATTATTAATCATAGAGCTACACAATGAGCTGTCTGTGCTGTGCCCACCTAGGGTAATAAAACCCAGTTTTTAGCATTTTAAGGCTTCAGACTTGCAGCTGCAATAGTGTAGGCAGCAAAAATGATGCTTAATTAATTCGTACTAAAAGCTGGCTGTGCCAGTATTAGAGAAATGAACAGTATAGACTTGTTTTATTTGCTTACGATTTCATATTGTTACATCTTTATATTAATATATAGTTTGTTTTTTCAAGTATACGTCAGTACTGAATATATTGTACAGTAATTTACCTTTCATGGTGTAAATATTACTTCTAAAATGATTTGAATGTAAAACCAAGGCCGTTTCTACAAATTATATCTGCCCGTACCTGTAATTTCTTTCTTAACCTGACTTGTATCTAATGCATGTCTACGTAATTACCTGACTCTAGACTTGTATAGTGGTGCAAGTTGACTGGGCTGTGCACCTTACAGTTTTGGATATATGTTAAGCATAAGAGAAGGAATTTCACTTCGAGTTTTCCTCAAGCAACTAATAGGAGACTTTGAAATAAACTCTTTTGTGTCTCGTCGTACAAGGGCACAAAAAAGAGTAGTGCAAGGAAGTTAAGTTTGGTTTGATGTATCCGCCTTTGTCGTGATTAGAAATAATGTATTTTTATGTATGAGAGTGAGCACCCTAACGAAGTACTATAGCCAGTATCCAAGCTGAAGCCAAACTCCGTCACGAACCTGAAACCAAATTGCAGAAAATTGTTTTTATCTCAATATAAATCTTTACGAACGACCTGTGGTACATGTGAAAAAAGGTTCCGTACCTTCAAACCTAACTTCTTTTAACTTCTTTTCCGTATAGTATCTTCGTATAAACTAATTTTATTTGTTTAAAACCTGTTTTGTCAAAAATAGTAATTTTCCATGGAGTTCGCACTTTTCTTGTTAGTGATGGTGTCATTAAATAATAAGTTATACTGAATTACATTTAATTATCACGAGACTTGCATAGTCTTAGTGGATAGTAGCAAATTAAAATGAATCCCATATCTGCAGTTGTCTCAGTGAAAACGTACCCCTGTTGTGAGACACAAATAAAGCATTTGTCCACTCTGATTATCTGTGGACTGGTGTTTTTCTTTCATCCTTTAGAAAGTTTATTTGTAGTTGTAATCTCACGCTGTCGTACTAAACTCAAACCTGAAGTATCATTTTGGTGTTAATTGAGATGACGGCTGGTATGGGTATTAACACTTTTACAAATAAAGCAGGGAACAACGTTTCGACCCTCTTAGGTCATCTTCAGGTTAACAATTTTGTGAAGATAAAACTAACCAATAATTTTATCATTATACACACATTATCCATAATTTACAAAAAAAAACCTACTAAAAGCGTTGTTAAACTTGAAATATAAAGAACTAAATGACTTGCAGAAACAAAATATGAATGTTAACCCTCTTTTTGTTAACCTAAGAAGTTCGAAATGTTCTTTACTTTATTAGTAAAAGTGTTTATACCCATATCAGCCGTCCTGAGAGCATTTTTACTTCAAGTGGGTTTCTTCTGATCACGAATTAAGTGACATTTCTTTCTTCCTATTGTTTCCTTTTTTTTTATTGGACAGTTCTGTAAGCTTTTAAACTATTTTTAATTACAAGATTGAAGACACCAACCCTTGTCAGCTGCTTGCATATCACACGAGATACTTTGTTAGCTGTGTCTACACAGTTTTCTTATCACTGCTGCAGGTGGTGGATTTACTAACAAAAATTTCACACTTCGCATTGTTGGAAAATGGAGACAACATGTCTGGTTCTACATCGTTAATGTGAGTGTGCTTTGTGCGCTACAAGTCACGTGACATCCGCAGTATCATGCTAATAGCGTATTTGCGTGATAGAAGTAGTACGGCATTTTTACATGTGTACTTAGCTCTACATACGAATGTTTAGTAGAAATGGGAATTCTAATAATTGTTTGAATGTATGATGTACCTAGAAAGTGTATTTCCCAACAATGTTCAGTGAACGGCACATCACAATATTTTTGGTGTGACTGGGAAATTGCTGGCGTCTGTATAACCACATCATACTTTTCAAGCAAATAGAAATAATTTTATAGCTATTCACAGTAGTCGGTGAGTGAAACAAAACTAAATATTTCCGAAAATCGTGAGTATATTACGTATTTATGTAAAAGCTTTTCTTATTAAAATGGTTCTCTTTAAAATGATTGAACAATTCATTTTAAAATTTCGAATGCCACAAAAAATCATAGTAGAGAATGTAAGTCAACCATACTATATGTGTTGTATCTAGTGCCACGAAGCCTTTTGTCAAATACCAGGCCTAATCACACTGCCTGGGATACGATATGGCATTGTCCCAAACTAGATTGAGTTGATAAACTAATCTTTTATCAATATGTTTAAGTCATTACACGTCAAGTTTAAGTTCATGGTTATTAAGAACCTCAAAACTTTTATTATTTATTTTACTTGAGTAAACCGTTTCGTACAAACTTCTGAAGTCGTATGTTAGCCTGTCTATGATTTTGAAGTGACCACAGTGTTGACGGGAGAAGACTACAGTTAGACATCAGCTGTCACTTAAATCAATTAAATTCATTGTTCTTCGGGATTTAAACAGTAACGCCTCCCATCCTCACGGTAAGTTTCACGAGTGATAGCAGCAAAATTAACATTCTGTTTACCTATTTTTAAATGAAAAAAATTATTGTAAGAACCGGATAAATTCAAGAGCCAGAAAAAAATTAAACATTGAGAGAAAAGTGACAATTTTGTTATCTTCGTCTCCAACTCTTGTTTTTTCCGTCATTATGTTTTGGCCGGCCAGTTATGGTCTGATAGTTAAGGCACCCGACTCGTAATCTGAGGGTCGCGGGTTCGAATCCCCGTCACACCAAATATGCTTGCCTTTTCAGCTGTGGGGGCGTTATAATGTGCGGTCATTCCCACTATTCGTTTGTGAAAGAGTAGCCCAAGAGCTTGGCGATTGGTAGTGATGATTAGTTCCATTCCCACTAGTCTTACACTGCTAAATTACGGACGGCTAGTGCGGTTAGCCCTCGTGTAGCTTTGCGCGAAATTCAAAACAAACCATCATTTTTGGACTTTCCCGCCAAAAGACTGCGTTCCTCAGAATAGCGCCACACATTTTGTAAAACTTTGGTTTAATGTACTAAAAATTGTGGTCTAAATTCTTGTTTGGGCAACTGTTTCTATTTAGAAAAATGCGTAACTGGAGCTTTTTCTGAATATTACTTTAATATTTAAACTAATTTTAGATCTATGTATGTAATTTCATAACTTTTGCTTTGAACGATATCTGTTGCGATATCTAATCAATGTTTTAAGTTGATTTTAAAAAATCGACGAAACATGTTTGTTACGTTCAACCTTCATTATATACTATCAAAACTTGCGGTGCAGATGCTTTATCATTAATGAAGACATTTGATGTTTTGAACAAATAGCATACTGAAATACGTAGAAATAAGTAATGGGAAATTTGGATTGATGCTTGTAGTAAAGACGTATGTTAAAGGTTGGTCAATATAAGGAATAAAAAGATGTTGAAGATTAGTCAGTACACGGACTAAGTGATTTTGAAGATTGGTCAGGATATGGATAATAATGCTGAAGCTTGGTGTTTAAGGCCTAAGCAATATAGGTTGCATGAATGGCCAGTTGGTTAGGGTGCTGGACTCTCAATCTGAGACGGTTAGCGCAGGTAGCCCTCGTGTAGCTTTGCGTGAAATTCAAATACAAAGAGAAATGACATGTCATGCGGCCTGTTAACCGTTTATACACTAGCGATGTGTTCCTCGTAAGTTCTAGAACGATCGATAAGACCCTTACGTCGCGATTGATCTAGGGAGATTGATAGTTATTGGTTGTCAACACTTTAAGCATCATCTGTGGCTCGATTGCATAACGTTTTGTGTAAAATCTGTACGTGATGGAGAAAAATAGATATAATTTTTTATTCACAATACTGTAGAACATGTACAATTTTAAGGCAGTAAAACCATCGTAGGTGTGAGTTATATTTAAGTTACTGTAAATGTAGCTAGCTGATTCGTAGTGTATTATAATTGAAGCGTCTTTTGGTTTAAGACGAAAGACAAATGTAACTCCAACAAAATATATTCTATTACAAAATGAAGTCAAAGGAGAACATTATAGTTGGATTGTTAATAAAGTACGTATTATTGTAAATAATTACAGATTATTAATTTAGCTCCTTAGCGCACATTCACTACAACCAGGCGAGGGTTTAAGATGGTGGAAACTTTGTTTTCGTAGAAGCCAGGATGCGCGATAGAGGATATGGCGATCGTTTTTACAGTTGAACGATGTAAGCTTGACATATCAACACTAGTTATTTTAATACTCTATATGAACATTATCTGCTTGGCTTAGCTTTTTCAATGTCAAAGTAACGCATTCTAATGTTGAAATAACACCGATTTTTAACGCTGTGCGCTTACAGTGGCATTTTAGCACTCGTTATTTTGCTTCGTGTAAGACTGGATCTTTCTTGCCAGCCGAAGCAACGCTAATATATTAAGTTTTATGAGGACAAAATCATGCCTAAAGCTTTGATCGTGAGCGTGACCTTCGTTGCGCATCGAAGAGCTCACGTTGTTGTTTAAATATATCTCAAGACGGCTGGTATGGGTATTAAATTTAACTTTTATTAAAATAAAGTAAAGAACAACGTTTCGACCATCTTAGGTTATCTTGAGGTTAACAAAGAGAGTTTGCAAACTCATTGTTAACCTGAAGATGACCTAAGATGGTCGAAACGTTGTTCTTTATTTTAATAAAAGTTTTAATCCCCAAAGTAGCCGTCTTCAGGTACATATTTTACTTCAAGTGGGATTTACCTTGTTTCTCTAATAAAACTGCCCTTAGTTCTCGGAACGTTACTAAAATGGCTGTCTTTGTATGTTAATTGGTTAGGTTTTCATAACTTAAAGGGATTTTCTAGATATGATGGCGCTTCTGGAACGCTACACGATCAACCAACGTGTGTAATGTTGAAAATATTAAATCCAACTACATTTTTGTTGATCTAATTGAATATCACATATTTTTAATAAATTAAAAGTAAGAGGATTATTTGAATTTCTTACCGCGTGTAAACCAGGTATTATTCTTAATGATACATAATAATTGGTGACGTTTCTCATAAGTATAACATACCAGGGACTAAATTGGTAGGTGTTTCTCTGACTTGTTTTTATTGGAACTTACTACATGCTGTGTTTTATCGAGGTTGCATTCACCGGAGACTATTTAGTGGTCATAAACTTCTTTTTCTACATGTATACAGTTGTGGTGCAATTGATTTCGCCGTTGGAATATTGTCGGTGAGAATTAGTTATTCGCAGTTTAAATGTCGCATTTATTAGTAAATTTTAAGAGTTAGTCGCAACTCTGTAGTATATTGAAGTTAATTCGCTGTATCTTATGGTAGTTTCCTTACAAAGAGGAGTAAAACGCGCTTGGAAAGTCACCCAAGCATTGTAGAGGGTCTATGGTCAGATGTTCAGGGTCGCTAACCTGACTTTGGATTATGTGTTACTGGTCTCTCTCGGGATCCTAGGGGCGCTAATTTTGAAAACGTGTTAATATCCTAATCAAAATAGTAGCATTTTCTCCATGGAGAAAAAACAAGGAGAAAAATTACGAAAAAAACAAAACAAAAAACATATATGAAAAATACAAAAAATATAAGGAAAAAAACAAAGAAGAAAAAAATACAAGAGAAATAATTAAAGAAAGGAAAAAAAACTTTTCTTGTGCGTCCATGTATGGACTGTGCCCTGAAATGGGCCTGAGTACGATATTATACTTTTGCTCAGGTCCTAAGGTTAAAAAAAAAAAAAAATCCTAACGTCAGACGCTATCAACGTTCGGGAGGGAGGAAGAGGTCTGATGTACCTGACCCTCCTGGGTATTTAACATCAATACCCAAATACCCACACGGTGAAACTCGAACTCGAAAATCTACCATGAACCAGACTTTCTACACGTTCTCATATACCGTGGACGTATGGCTTAACGAGCTCTACCCCCTTTAGAGGCCCGGTATGGCCAGATGGATAAGGCACTCGACTCATAGTCCGAAGATCGCGGGTTTGAATTCCCGTCACACCAAACATGCTCGCTATTTCAGCCGTGGGAGCATTATAATGTCACGATCAATCCCACTATTTGATGGTAAAAGAGTAGGCCAATAGTTGGCGATGGGTAGTGATGACTAGCTGCCTTCCCTCTAGTCTTACACTGTAAAATTAGGGACTGCTATCACAGATAGCCCTCGTGTAGCTTTGCGCGAAATTCAGAACAAACCAAATTACCCTCTTTTGGTTGGGTATTATAGAAGTATTTGGGACATAATTGATAAACTAAACTTCATCGATACACTGGAATCTTTCTGAATTATGAGGAGGTGTTTTGGACCCCACAAGAATGCGAGGGAATTTAATGCTCGTATAATGGGTATAGAATTACGTATTTGTATGTATACGTAGATTTATTTGTTTCCATTGTGTCTAATTAATTATGAAGCTAATTTGAAGTTAAACCAAAGTTCTTAAAACAGAGGTGTATGCCGTCTTTCAATAATAAATGAGATTATTTTGTTGTAAACTAATAGCATGAAGTAGTTCTGCGGAAGAGCAACGTGGTTAAATTATTCTAATTAGGCCCGGCATGAACAGGTGGTTAAGACACTCGACTCGTAATTCGAGGGTTGCGGGTTCAAATCCTCGTCGCACCAAACATGCTTGTCCTTTCAGCCGTTGGGGTGTTATAATCTGACGGTTAATCCCACTATTTGTTGGTAAAAGAGTAGCCCAACAGTTGACGGTGGGTGGTGATGACTAGCTGCCTTCCCTCTAGTCTTACACTGCTAAATTAGGGACGGCTAGCACAGATAACCCTCGTGTAGTTTTACGCGAAATTCAAAACAAACCAAACAATATTTTAATTTATACTTACTTAAAAATAAAACTTTGAAATATATATAGAAAACCATTTAATTCTACGGTAAGAAAATACTTTTTCTTAGAAATAGCTATCTCCTGTCAAGCCTAATAAGTTTTGTGGCATAATTTTCTACTTATTACTTATTTATTTTAAAAGTATATTGTCATATCTAGCCCTACAGTGGTAGAGCGATACGTCTGATGACTCGCACCGCTAGAAACCGGGTTTCCATACTCGTGGTGGGCAGAGCACAGATAGCATCAAACAAACACACCGTCACATCTACGTGCCTTAAGTTTATATTTCTACGTGACATGTCACAACACTATTCGTGAAAAGTCGCTAGTATTAAATATATTTTATACTGTGGCCATTTATTGCGAGAGGTATGTGTTTATAAAAGCATTATATCTTTATTGGTTGTTTACAGTGATCCTAGCAGTTTTTTTCATGAAGAAAATTCACAGTTAAACTGGTTTTTTATTTGTAGCTCAAAAACGCTACTTGTTTGTGAATCAGAGGTTGCTTCAAATTTCAAACACTGAAAATGTATAGAAAATTATCCCTGCTGACTAAGTTCTGCAGGCTGTATTTGTTCGGTCGTTATCTGAGTTCGACGGTAAACCTCACAAACGGTTCAGGGTTCATTTGATATGTTTTAGTACTTGTATGATTGTTTGAGAGAACAGTGATTACTAATGGGGAGACGAAAAAGTTTATACCTTAATGTAACTCTATATGTTCATACTTGTTGATTGTGTATATGTATAGGTGGCGTATTAGTGACACTGTGGGAAACTCTTGGCATGCGTGAAGTGGGGTGCGCAATAGAGTTGTTTGCTGGAAAAGGCTTTATCAACAGGGTTTCTGAACAGTCTTTTCAAAGGTTGATAATCCATCAAACGTTATTTCGACTGAAATACAGTTATACCGAATCATGTCATGAACTAGTAAGTAACGTAGATACAGCTGCCACCTAGTGACTTACTTTTAATCGGAGTAAACATGTAAACCCGGTGTATAATTTCATCATATGTAATAGGTTATGTATGCTACTAAACTCAGCGCGTATCTGGTACCTACAGATGGCTTAGCGGTAAGTTTAAGGGCTTATGTGATCAATATTCTGGCTCGAGTCCTGTAGCTACATCATAGAAAGCCCCATTATATAGCTTTGTACTTAACAGCAAACAAACCCAGTTGGTTCAATATAACGTTACAGTGAAAATTTGTAATGGAGAATATTCTGTAGACTGGATGAGTTCACTTGGTTTATTGAGGTGATGTACCACAGACATGAACGTAGCTACAGCATTAAACAAATTTGAGAATAACGTCGCTCAATAAAACATACATGTTAACGGAGTTAAATAACGGACACGTGAGATTATTGAGATGTACACTGCAGCTTTTCCTAACACGTAACAGGCATTTAGTCAATAGTTATTAGAATGGTAAAATATTAGAAGATTGAAGTGAAATCATCAAGGTGAGTATTATGTTTTTCCCATTTTTGTTTCTCTGATGCATAGTTTGAATTGTTTAAAAGCACTACTGTTAACAGTGGTTGCTGTTGTATTTCAAAGTGAGAAAAGTTGTATAAGGAATGAAAGTATATGGAACTAAGTAACTGTACTATGCTCATCGGTAATGTCATAAAAAAGACGTAAAAATGTATTTGAATAGTTCTAATATATTCATAGTTGTTGTT
Organism: Tachypleus tridentatus; assembly: GCF_004210375.1. Taxonomy (NCBI): domain Eukaryota; kingdom Metazoa; phylum Arthropoda; class Merostomata; order Xiphosura; family Limulidae; genus Tachypleus; species Tachypleus tridentatus. The sequence continues at coordinate 74,665,984 of NC_134828.1, read as the reverse complement.
TTTTTACAAATTTATGGAGAATTTTTTCGCCCTGTGAAGCCTTGGGTAATTGAAAAGTAGCAGTTTTTTAACTGTTCTTAATGTGAGGAATGGGTTTCTGTAAAAGACAGATCACATGTGTTATAATCCTTTATCAAAATTGGTGAAAAATATCCATGAATCTTTCAGACAGCTTCGGCTAATTAATAATAATGATAAGATTACTAATTGGTAGTTATATTCCTTTTAATCCCGTGGGCCCTTTCAGGATTGTAGGAGGCATTCAGCAGTATCCTGTTTGCTGAGGAATAGTTATTCTTCTGAGCCACTGCAGGATCTTATAAGGTACTTGGCTGTTATCAAACATGTTGAATACTAATCTGACAACATTGGATGTAATGTGTGCGTCAGTATCTAGGTGTGTAACCGATACTTCTGCACCACCTATTGAGTAGCACAATAAACAAATGTCCTTTGGTTTATCAAAATTCAATTAGAAAAATAACTACATGTGCAACAACCATTTGTTGTCTTTAAATTGAACACAGTTTTAAATAGAAGTAATTTTCTCACAACGAAAAACAACTTTTACAAGAACTGTACGTGAGGGTATGATTATATGTTTAATGATGTAGTTTGTAAATGTAGTACTGAGAAACTGGAATTATTTAAAAACTTTTTTCTATAACCACTTTTAACATATAAAAGTTCAACTATTCATACGAGTAAAATGTATGAAAAGTTTGAGTTTTGTGCATTGAATGGTTTTAAAGCATGTAGTTAGTTAAAGAGCGCAAATGGAATACTTTTTCCGTGCAGTAGTTTCTAGAAAGGATAATCAGTGATGACGAGAAAACCCACTTGTAGAGAAAAATATATATGTAGAAACGGCTGGTTTGGGTTGAGAAAATTTTTTATGCAGAGGATCGAACAACGTTTCGACCTTCTTCGGTCATCGTCAGGTTCACAAAAAAAGAAAGAGTTACCCAACCCCCTCAAACATATGGTCAGCTATCGGTCAGTTACCTCTTTCTTTCTTTGTGAACTTGACGATGACCGAAGAAGGTCGAAACGTTGTTTGCTTCTCTGCATAAAAAAAATTTCTCAACCCAAATCAGCCGTTTTTACATATATATTTTCCAGAAAGGCCCGATTCGTAATCTCAGAGTCGTGGGTTCGAATCCCGTCACACCATACATGCTCACCCTTTCAGCCGTGAGGGCGTTATAGTGTGACTGTTAATCCCACTATTCGCTGGTAAAAGAGTAGTCCAAGAGCTGGCAAAAATCGTTTTTAGAAACTTTTGTATTTTTTCTTTTGAGTGAGGTATGAATACTACGATTAGTAATTACTAACAAAAACAGCAGTTCATATGGCTAATAAATGTAATACAGCATGGTCTTATTTGATTTATACTTCATGAAGAGCTTGTAAAAAATTGTCTTTGAAAATTTAAATGTATTCAAATATTAGATATCTTCGTTCGTGTGTTTTCTTTTAATCGAAAATAGTTGTGTATCTTGCTATATCTAAGCATTTAAGTTTAATGATAAAACTGAGGTACTGTTCAAACATTTATCTTGTTAAGGTTATACATATGTATGATATACTGATAGTGTGCCAGTAAAGTTTCATATGCACATTCCTTTAGGGTATATCTAAGATGTACAGGCTATAGTAGTTCAAGATGGAATGTAGCCATTCTGCTCATAGTTCTGACAGAAAGATGTTAGTATAAGTAGAAGTGTGACAATTGTAGAGAGGAGCGTATATATCATTAACAAAATGAAATTATTTATGTTCATGCTTAGCATAGTTTGTTTTTAAATTAGATTTAGCCTTCTAATGAACAAGATGTGTCTATATTTAGACTATAAATCAGTATTTATATTGCTTTGCTTATGCTGTACTGAACAATTATGTCACTGTTCTGAGAAGATCCACGTGACATGTTCGATCTGAAATTCTTTTTCCAACTACGATATGTTATATCCCAGAAATTTACAAAATCTATTAAACCGAAGTGTTCTAATCAGCAACTTGTATGATGTGTTGTGCCGAATTTCTTATTGTCAGAAGCAGCTATCAGTTTGCACCTGTCTTTTTGTTCGAATGAAGTGTTTTTAACGTGAACGGTATTGTACCTTATCTTTAAACTGAAATACTTCTTCACCGCAGGTCGTAAAATAACATTATTAATTTAGGTATTGATAGTATTAAGTGCGATAAGTTTTAGTCCAGGTTAAACTAACACAAAAAACCTACAAACTTATAGTGTTGATTTAACTATTTATCGAATACAGACTGTGCTTAATAGAGGCTTAACTAATACTAGGCCTAAGACAAGTGGACTTTAGGTTTCGGTGTCTGCGTGTATAATTATTTTGTGTTGAGTGAAATTGAAAGTTCTCACACACCAACTTAATACTTGGCATTCATTTGCGTCCTGTTAAGTTAGTTATCTGGAACTATAATCGATTACGGTGTAGGTTTGTGATTTTTTATATCAACTGTCTCACTGTTGCAGTAAAATACTAATTTGGTCACAATTGTTTTGTGGGTCATTGATAGTAATTTTGTTTAGATGTATTCTGAACCGTAGACAACGAGTAATTAATCCTATGCCTTTGTAGGTACCATCCAACCACGCACTAAGTATAGGCTCATTAGTTAGATATGAGATATCTAAAATAATAATATAATATTAAATAGTGGTTATAGTTACATTGGTTTAGCACTTGTAGCACGAATAACGTCTATTCTTAGTGCATCCATTGGTGTTTTCATAGTTTGGCTGATAGGTTGTAGCCTAGCCTATCAAATCAATCCCCACCCCAACTGGTTCTAAATGAGTTCTGTAGATTGCTTTGGGCTCCCCAGTGGCTCAGCGGAATGTCTACGCATATATTGTGAAGCTTTGTGTTCAACTACAAACAAACAGAACGCATCTATGCTTTGGATGAACGATTTCAAAATGTTAATTGTTTCTTTTAAATCAGCTTGTTTAAAGCAGTCGCAATAAATGGTTAATATAAGCACCATCTAGTTCTTACATAAATTGGCTTCAATTCCTCTTTTTAATAACTCGTCTATTACTTAAATTTTGTTTAGTTTTATTTTTTTAATGAAAGTTCGTGAATATCACCTGCTGAATATGGAGTTGCTTTGTAGAAAACGATATTATTTCAAATTGTTCATCCATATTTTAAGCTTACTGTATTAAATCGCGTCGTACTTGACGTTGTAATTACCGTACCTTCTTTGTGAATCCTAGGATTAGTGACTCACAATTGACGTTAAAAACACGTTCCGCAGTTTGAGGCCGTGTTACAAGAGTGATGATCAAATCTCACCATTGGGTCTGATAAGAGTACCTCAAAAGTTGGCGATGTTTGCTGTCGATCATCTGTTCTTTCCTTGTTTATAACTTAAAAATTCGGCGGCCGTGACCAGATAACCCTTGTGTAACTTTACGCAAAAATTGTGAAACCGTATGGTTCGATCTTCAGTTTGTATTTCGTCATTGTTATTTTATAGATGAAAGAAATGTTGCAATGGAAGTTAAGGCAGAATTACGATTTATAATTTATAAACTTGTATTACTCTGTGTATGACAAGCGCAGCTACAACGTGATAAACTATCCAAAATAGTCTAGAAGAAATGTTAACCACAAAATTATTTTTCGTTTGCAGCTGTTTATTTAGCTGTATCCTGTATTTTTAGGGTTATTACTTATACGTCTTTTGTTTTTATTCATTTTTCCCTAATGCAAAAGACCGTTCCCAAAACGTGTGTATTCATCTATGACAGCATTTAAAAGTGAGAACTCAAGTTTTTTTATACATGTATATAATATGAACGTCACATGTCTCTCGGGGCTAGGAAAAACATTTCTGTGCAATTTTCGAGTTCATTAGAATTTTATTTAACTTCCTGAACTGTGTGTAGCCGCTTCTCTCCCTCCCCCCCCCCAAAAAAAAAATCGCACACGTTATCTCAAAAGTTGAAAGGGATATGTTAAGTTAAAGAGGCTTTGTCTCCACGCGCAGTGCATTTTATTAATATATGTATTAAAACAGTAGTTATTAGTTAACACTTTTTAAGCACTGACTCTATATAAAGTTAGTAATTGGAGGTCTATTTGTAGTCTAATGACCCCCAGTGGCATAGCGGTATGTCTGCGTACTTCCAACTCTGTAATTCGGATTTCGATATATGTGTTAGTCAGAGCACAGATAGTCTATTTTGTAACTTTATGCTTAATTACAAACAAACAAAATTGAAGTCTAAATTTAACACATAAACATAACGTAAGGCTTAACTAAAACACTACTTGGTAAATTTTATTTTGCTTTTGTTACACCTCAGTGTCATAAAACTTCTGAGTTAAACTATATTGTTCTTATATCACCAAAGTTATCAAAAAGTTAATTAAAACAAACCTTTCAAATAAATCAACATGAATATTGAGCATTCAACATAAACACTATAGTTGGCCTAAGAATAATCAGATGATAGCTTTGTTGCTAAGCAACGATGTTTATTTTTAAGCATTCATAAAAAAGGAGCTTGAGAACGTTCAATACAGAATAACAAAGGGAATAAAACCATTAATAGTTAGTGATATACAAAGTTCAGTGTTTCTCATTTCGAAACGTTGCGTTTCAACAATGGCTTTTATATTATGTTGCATAACAACTGAAATATGACCTGATACTGTTGTTACTCTGTGTACTAAAAGTGTGAAATGACGTTTACACTGTGCAGTTTAACTATTATGACTAGTATTATTCAAATAGAATGAAATATTTATATTTTAAATGAATGGAACATGTAGTATTAGTCACCTCAAAAGGAGTAATAGTTGATGTGTAGGAATCCATGTGATATTAATATCAGTTAGTTAGAACAAAACAGAATTATTCTGATTCAGTACACAAGTACTGTCATAACTTATAAACAGAATATATAAAATGAAATTGTATTTGTTTTTTATTGGATAATATGCACCATCTGGATAAGTACCTTTTTTTTTTTTCTTTGAAATGCTCCAACTTGTTGGTGTACTTGTTTCTTTTTCGTTTAGTATTCTCTGTCGGAATTTTTCTTCCATTTTATTTTCTTGTATGTCAGTTGAAAGTCTCTTGTTCTGAGACTTGTTTCCTGTTGTACATACTTCATAGGTTCAACCTTTTGCTTTGGGATTTGATTTACGAGTGACTTTTTTTTATAATACACACATCCTTTATATGCAAGCGTCAGTCATTTATGGATATCAGTAAGAAGTGACTTGTCTTTTGAGACACCCAGAATTGCTTTTTGGCGTACAAAGTTTTCATTTCTTGGTTTTAATTCTGAAGTGAGAATGACTTGTCTTGTTGGGAAGCCGTATTTAATTCATATTATCATACGCACTAGCTTCTTGTTTCCTATTTAACGCGTGTTCCCAGATGTTTGTTTTCGGCTTTGTGCTAATTTGGGTTGTTTGGTTTGGTTTATTAGGAATTTTGCGCAAAGCTACTCGAGATCTGTCTGCACCAGCTGTTTCTAATTCAGCAGTGACAGACTAGACGAAAAGCAGCTAATGAACACCACTCAGCACAAACTCGTGAGCTACTCTTTTGTCAACGAATAGTGATATTGGCCTTCACATTATAACGTTTCCAAATCTGAAAGGGCGAGCATATTTGGTGAAGGAACTTTGCATATTGCGAGTAAGAAGCCATAATCGCCATGTCATCCTAGCTCTCAGTATGAAATGTCACGTGGAAATTCACAGTGCAGTTTTTGCCTATTTCTTGAACAACAGTCATAGACTATTAATTTTAGATTCCACAGTAGTTCATGTTTTTCTCTCTTGTTTTTTCCATCTTTGCCAGTGCTTTGTGAAGTTTTTTTAATTTCTGGTAGACCAGTTTTAGATTATTATTATTTTCGATTCACGCACGACAGTTATCAATGTTTGTAGGACTCTACAGTGTGTATATTGCTTACACTTTAATAATTTTACCCCCATTTGATAATGTTACTTCAATATTTTGTTAATGAATCTGTGAATTAATGAGTACCTAAATCGGATTATTTGGTTCTTGGTAACAAAAATTTAACAGCCAAAGAAATATTATGTGATATGTTATTTTTCTACATGTGAGCAATCCATAAAATTTAGTATTAGATAACTATCTACAGTGTTTTGTAGAACCACGTTATAGCATTCATCATCCATTTATAAAACCGTGCTGTTATGTTTATGACCTAATCACCCGATATGGTAGCACGGCAAACGTAGCAACCATTATTTGAGCACGGTAGCCCCCTAATATATCCGTTTTTTCATGTGTTTTTGTTGCACAGGTAACACTGCATCTGTGCTTGACCGTTTAGTGTGTGACGCATTAAGAATGATAGGTTTAACTGTTTAGTAGAGGTTAAGTCTGTATTTGTATGTTCTAGTTGGATTGTCCACTCGTTGTAGCACTTTGAAACGTTTTTACATACATTTTTTATGATATTTATGATTATAGAGGCCATTTCAGTGACAGCATTCATGGGCTACTCAGTACTCTTTAGTGTTATTTTATCTTGATGTTATACTTTTGAAGAAAAAGTTGTCATGTATTTGACTGTTTGTTGTTATAGAGTTGGCCATCTTTTTCAACTGTGTAAACATGCGTTGTGACTAATGTATAGAAATCGCATTTTCCAGAAATCTGCAATGATTATTCATTTGTGAATAAGTGTAGTTTGTTGTCCCACAGTTGCTCATCTGTTTAAGCTGTATAAATATACATTGTGACTAACGTATAGAAATTAGGTGTTACAGAAACGTACTATGTGTATTTATTTGTGAATACATGTAGCTAGATCGGATTGCAAGTTTTTTGGATGAACCATTACTTTATATAGTATTTGGAGACAAAGTACAATTTTCGGATGCACGTGTAGAAATGGCAAGTTACACACACACACACACACACACACACACACTTTGATATAACTAATTAATGTAACGGATCAGGTATTATAAGTAGTTGTTATACGTATGGTTTTATTTGTTCTCTAGAACAGTAATTCTTAAGCTATGTTAGCTGACAAGTTTTAACATATTTAAAACACCAGGAACTTGAAAGGCAGACTGGGTGAGTTACCCACTAGTCAGCACTTAACGTGAATTTATTTCCTCGTATTTACCTCTTTTTGGTAAAGAGATATGCGTTGTTCACTCAAAGGTCTCACTAGAAGGTTATGAGGTGTATAGTAAGGTTGGGAACAAGGTCTTTAGACGCTCGTCGGAAATATAATAAAAACGCGTATTGTGTTAGAAAAATATTTGATAAAAATAAATCAGTCTAGGAGTATTAATACATTCTAGCGTCTTATGTTAAATTATGTCCTTATTTATTAGAAACTTTTTTGTTAAATGTTAGCCTAATCCGTGTGAATTTTTATTTTTCACTGACATAGTATGAATAGTGAAATATAAGCCCTAAAATTCTGTCAGTATGAGCATATTGTTTTCCAGATTGTACGTGTATCCCTCGATTCACTAAAGGAAAACGTTCTTGGAGAACGAAAGTGTAACGAAGATACATAAATCGAGAACGCTTTTCCGGTTAAAGTTAAGAAATAGGGTTTGCGATACTGACCTAAAATGCTTGACCACTCTAAGGTAACATTTTCTTCTTCTATAAGGTAAGAATAATACTGTTACACTTAACACACAAAAAAAAACGCATTTAAATTTGTAAAATAGAAATCGTAGTGTTTTGTTTGTTAAGGTTGGTTGGTTGGTTGGTTTGGTGTTTTATGGCGCAAAGCAACAAGGCTATCTGCGCCATACGGCAGTTAGTGGCGAGATAACTTCATCAGACAACGATGGATCATCAGCTGCTAAATTTGAATTACGTAGTAGTAATAAGTATCTTTGTAACTGAGAAAAATAGGTCTTTAGTTGTTTAAGTTTCGTAATAGTGAAAAATTGTTTCGTAAGGGCAAAACTGTCTTACATCTTTTACGTAAGTTTCGTTACAGCGCAAAATGTGAAGGGAAATTGAAAAACATGCCATTAAAAGTTGATTACGTTAGTGTTATAATATCACGGTCAGTCCCACTATTCGTTAGTAAAAGAATAGCCCAAGAATTTGTGGTTGTTGATGAAAACTAGCTGCCTTCCCTCTAGTCTTTCACTGTCAAATTAGGGACAGCGAGCGCAAATAGCCCTCGTGTAACTTGACGCGAAATTCACAACAAACCAAACTGAATTGTTCGATCATCGTCTTATATATATCAAATATGTACAATAATAGTTTCTAAAAGGCCGTTACCCTTTGTATAATTATAGTAATACATTCAATTCATTTTTCACCACCAGAGGGCAGTACATTTACTGCAGGTATGAGCAAATTGCCCGTGCAGTACAGACATGTACATGTATCTGTAATCTTTAAGTACTAGAAATAGATAGCTGCAAGGCGTTGTTATAGTTAAAAGCTGTGCATCTGAGTTGTTTGAAAATACTTTCAAAGCTTGACAAAACTACATTTTAATGACGTGAATAATCGCTGGGAATGTTTTCAAAAATCCAGTTGTTACAAATACCAAGCTGGGAGGGCATACCATGTCTGACAGTAACATACTCGGGATTTGGTGATACAAATACGTAATGAAGGAGGGGCTACACTTCCTCATCATGGAAAGCAGCCTTTGAAGACATAAAAAAATTCACTGGACAATCATAAGTATTTATAGGTTCCATATGAGAGTTGCAAAATATTTTATTTGTTTTGTAAGTGTATTTTCACAAAACTTCACATACGTATGATCGAAACCAGTGGTCTGTATGAATTGTACTGATGTACTTTTGACAAATCTGTATTGGAGTCAATCACTAGTAGAAATATACTCTTGATGACGAGAAACCCCCTTGAAATAAAAATGTATTTCAGGACGGCTGGTTTAGGTATTAATAGTTTTATTGATAAGCAGAGAACAACGTTTCGACCTTCATAAAAGTGTTACTACCCAAACCAGCTATTCTGAGATGCATCTTAATGAATCTGTTGTAGTCGGTGATTAATATTAATGTATGTTTGATAAATCTGTGTTGGGAGTCAGTGATTATCAGGAATTTACTTCTGATAAATCTATTTAATAAAAAAACTTTCTGTAAAAAAACAAGGTGGAGGGATTTAGCGTGCAAATTAAAAAATGAATTAGAAATTGGCGGCTAAACTTATAATTATACGTATTGCACTGATAATACTTTTACAGCAAATATCCATTACTATTTAGCCATTATAATAAAAATAGGAAACATTATGTCCCATCTGCTGTAGAAGACATTCTTCAAAGTAAGCATTATACGTAACAGTTTCCTTCATCAGTAATGTCGAGAGAGCATCAGTAGCTCATTTGTCTTGACTACTTCATTTTGATACAGGCCCGGCATGGCCAGGTGGGTTAAGGCGTTCGAATCCCCGTCGTACCAAACATGCTCGCCCTTTCAGCCGTGGGTAGCCCAAGAGTTGGCGGTGGGTAGTGATGGCTAGCTGCCTTCCCTCTAGTTTTACACTGCTAAATTAGGGACGGCTAGCGCAGATAGCCCTCGAGTAGCTTTGCGCGAAGTACAAAACAATCATTTTGATACAGCATATTATAACAAGTAAAAATAAAACGATTTATTGTGATAATGAATTACAGTATATAAGCAGCTCAGGGTGCAAGTTGATTTTATGTAGAAGCCCTCAGTAGAAATGCCATCACACTTTTGTGTACGTAGATTATCGTGAAGTAAAGAAGGTTATGAACCTCCCTCAACAGTTATAGATGGACAGTTGTTAGTTCACCATTATGGGGAAGAACAGGGAATGGCATAAACTCTTACACCCCCTAAAGCGGCAGTGATTTATGTTCATGCTGGAGGTTTTGTGTTCCAGAATTCTGTCTTTTTGCATCTCCTGTGTTATTCACATAGGAAGACCTCCTGCTGGTAGGTGTGGCCATGTATTTTGCACGTGTGTCCCTTTTTTTACTGTGCCTAACCGTCATGAGTTTGACAGAATACGCTGTTTATAATAGTGTTTACTCCTCTAAGTGAATTGAGATTTCGTCATATTAAAGATTGAACGCAAATATAAGTACTTCGATCATTTTTGTGGATTACAATCCGTTTCCCTGGTCGGAACATCAAGTAAAAACAAGACGAATCAAGAAATATAAATATTCTTTTTAATTTCAGTATTTTAATAAAGATTTAAGATGATAGTAGTTAAACAATACAGGATTTAAGTGTGAAACATACAGTAGTATTATTGTTTATTTTCTCTTGTCGGTAATGATTAGAATTGCCGTAGTTCATATGGCTTAGTGAAGAGTGGAAACTGTACACTAATGGAGTGTAATCCTAAGCAGATATGTGCGAAACCCTCGAAATCCATTTTTCTACAATAACTCGCTGATAGAGTACGAAATTGGAACGACTACTTATTTATTTGTAGAAGACTATATTTTACTCATGGAAAGCTTTTAACTTACTATGATAAATTTTCTCATACTCGTCACGGCTTAGCATGACCTAATAACTAGAGCATTTGACTAGCAATTTGCAGACGGCAGGATTAAAATACTTCACTTTAAATGCTTGCCCTTTCAGCGATGGAGCTGTTATAATGTGACAGTCAATCCCATTATTCGCTACTGAAAAACAACCCAAAAGTTGCGGTGAGTGGTGGTGTTTGTTTGTATTTCTTCTAATCTGTCACTTCAGAATTAGGATAGAGTAGCTGTGTGGGAAATTTAATATCAACAATAGTTGCCCTGCCGAAAATGGCTTTCTTATTTACAAGTATTTTCTCTTTCCAAGCAGTGAATCACAGAATTATAAACGTGATGGTGAACGCAACATTTATTAGTGTTAAAGTATTAGTATAATGTGTCTACTTTTTTATTAATATTTTTAATTGTTTCGTTAGGCATAACATTATACCTGATTAGTTTATAATTTTTAATCCCTAATTTCTTACAATATCTAATTCAAACGTAAAGAGACGTACAATATACTAGGCTGAAAAAGTGGTCTAGGATGTAAGGCTACAAACACAATTAATAAAAGCAGTGAATGAGCAATGTTTATTCTAATGTGTCAAACATCAATGTTTTTATGGACCGTTTGTGTAGCTTTATAATTTTACTTCTAAAGGCACAGTTATTATGTGAGAGTACGTGCAGCTCCCTTTGTTTGTAAAGGAATTCATAAGAGTAGTTAGTTTCAAGAGGTAAATAAACATACTGTTAGTAAATAACTTCCTAATTAATATACGAGTTCCACGTTTGTTCGCTGTGGGTCACTCAGATTTAAAGTCAAATGGTTATCATATTATTTATTATATCAGTACAAAATACTGATTCTACGTTCTGTAGCTTTTTAAGTCTTCAATTAACGATTAAGTTATAGATAAACTGGCATCAAGGTCAGCATGTTGTTTGATATTCGAACCCCTTTTGAGTCAAATATAGAAAGTTCAAATACTACACACACTTTGAATGGGTTTGTATATCTAGTTTCCTGTATTATAAAGGTCATGTCAGAGCACGTGTAACAAAGTTAATTGCTTTTAAAGTACAGAATATGCCCGTATTATTTCAAATCGTGTACACCCGTAGTTCAGGCCAGTGGTTCGCAAATTTTTGGGTTCACCTTTCTAGGAAGATGTCAAATGCATGCCCAGCTTTCTTCTAAAAGAAAGATTTGGTGATTTAAAAAACAAAAGAACGTTGTTAGAAAAATAGCATGAAATGTCTTAAATGAACATTGTTTACCTTACGAGCTGGAGATCTTTAGCGACTTACTGTGTATGGGTTTTCCCGCGCTTCCTTTCAGATATTTTTTTCCTTAACTTAGGTGCTTACTATGATAGTTTAAGAACCAGTAGGAATCAATTGCAAGTAAGGGCATTTACGACATACAGCTACAAAATGTATACTTTTATGTGATATAGTATTGATTGATTATTTTTCATACATTTGACGTAATAATTCTGTAAGTACATCAACCATTGTTGAAAACAAAGGTAGAATGTTTTTGGAAAACGAACCTTCATCCAAGTTTTCATAATTTAAAAAGAGGGGGATTTCACTCAAACTTGTTCAATGGAGATTTTGCCTATACAAATATAGTGAAGTGCTGATGATTTGCCTATACAAATATAGTGAAGTGCTGATGATTTGCCTATACAAATATAGTGAAGTGCTGATAATTTACCAATACAAATAGTGAAGTGCGGATGGCGGAAAGTGACGTCTGTAAGTCGTAAAAGGTAGCGCAACAAAGAAGTGTGGAACTTTCTGTACTTGGAAAGAACTGAATAATTTGACCGATGCGTGTGAAACATGATACTGAAAGTCAATGTTTCATGCATGGCCCGTGCTACATGGTTAAAACGGTTAATGGAAATGAAGAGTGATTGAGTTTGTTTGTTATAGCACGTGTACTTGTTTTAACCCTTCAAGTGCGGTTGACATCATATGACGGAGGCATTTTGCACGCAAGATTTTGAATGACAAAGATTCACGAATCTTTTCGCATGGGGTGGTAGGTATTGAAGTAATGTGCTGCATATTTATATGTAGATTGTTAAGGGAATATCCACAACTGTATTAAAGTAAATTAGTACATGACAGGATACAGGAATTAAAATCATAAGCGCTCTCAAAAATAGGGTTATTGTGGGCAGCGAGAGTTGATAGTGAATTGAAATGTGATCCACTTTATTAGCCAGTACTAAATTTAGACCCATGTGGACACATAACGAAACGTTGAAGTTATCTTTCCAAAAATCCAACGTTACACACTGATTGGTGGACAGTATCAACAGATAGTGTCAAACTGTTTTGTATTAACTTGATGTGTGGTGATGACTAGTTGCCTTCCCTCTTGTCTTACACTGCTAAATTAGGGAAGGGTAATGCAGTTAGCTTTTGTGTAGCTTTGCGCGAAATTCAAAACAAACCAAATCAAAATTTGATGTAATGTTTGCATATATGAAGTTTAATGGTAGTCAAACCTGTATGGCAGATGGATTAATCTTCACACTTTATTGATATGAGGTTTGGTTTGTTTTTTCGTTTTTTAAAATTAAAAGTAACTTCAATGCCTCAGTTCTTCTCCTTCCTGACTAAACGATAGATTGGCCTTGAAAAAGGTTAAAGGTCAAAACCATTGCTCGTTGTGTGTATATGATTTGATTTGTTCATAAAACTGACCTTAATTAAAGCAATTAAAGTAGCAATGAAAGAGTACTTCAATAATCGCATTTTTCTTCTTCGTAGACGGAATACTTTGGTTGTTGAAATTGGAGGATCAAGAACATATCCAAGATTTTAATATGATTTACAGCACATATTGAGCTAAAAAATTAATAGACGATTTATTTCGGTGATCACCATAGAATATGTTACTTTAATTCTAGAGAGATTTATTTCAAACAGCCACTAATGGCGCATTTAGCAAAGTCCACCCTTTATGTATTGGGTAATCACATATCATTCAATCTATGGAAGTGGGTGTAGTTCTTAAACCATTGTATAATGGCTGCCAAAGCGTTTGAACACAATGCAAGAATGATTGTGTTGACTTGTATATCAATAACGGCTTAGTTAGTTACGTCATCAGTTACATATTATTTGGGTAAAAAGCTCCGACTGGACTTTTTCTGTGGCTTTAAGGCTGTAATGACATCTAATCCTGGTATATGAGTAATTTTAAAAATAAAAACAGAACAAAAAACTTCTACCTACTTGCATCACACACAAATTGACCATCATATGTTTCTATAAAAAGGCTCTTAGTAATAGAGAAGAAACTGGTTTCGTTATGTAATAGAAGCATTTAATGTATACCTTATGTTGAACTGCAAATTTCTATTGGTACGTCTTCCAAGATGTATTTGTAATGTGGAAGTAGTTCAGTTCAGTTCATATTGCTGAAGTATGAATATTGTCTTCAGTGTAGAAAGACAGCGCTAAGTTTATGACTATTTTTATTTTACTTGTAGGCTTCTGCATCACAAGGGTTAATTGTTTACGAAACAACGCATTCGTTAAAGTCGTTATATTAAAATGTTCAAGCACGATCCATAAATGATGATTATGGTCCAAAGTAAGGCATTTGGATGCTTGAAAATTGGACTCGTTATTACAACAGATGTTTTGACATCCTGTTAAAACAAGATTTTCTGTTCACTTTTTCTATACGGGTATATACAGGACTTGAATTTGAAGGAACTTTTATTGACATTTACATAATAGGGGTAACTGGGATTGTTAGGCCTACGATTGTGTTATTTTTAGTTAATACATGAACAGATGTGCATTTCTACAGGTCACCATAGTCATGTAATTAGAGTTAGGCCCTACAGGTGATAAAACTTAACATTCAGTCAAATTGGTAAGTGCATGTTGGCTTACAATATTAACACTGTATAATGAAATGTAACCTGGTTTACCGTATTCTTGAAAGAGTGATAAAAATTTGCAAGCTATTCAACTAACAACGCGTGCGTTTAAAGCTAATTATAAAGAAATAATTGATAATGATGAAGCTCATTCTTCTCATGTCCTTGTTTTTTATAATTGTTCAGATCACGCGTGATGTGATTTTGATAGTAGCGCTCCCGGTCACGAAACACTGACCCCTCTAGATGTCGCTCCAAATTTTGAAATATTATGTCCCAGAAGAAACTAATTAGTAGAAATAAACAACTAGACTATGTTATTCAAAATCTTTTTTTTATTTTAATTTGGAATCTATGAAGTAAGAACAAAGACACAGCTGTATGTAAATCCAAAGGATAGCAACATCTACTAATACTACAAGTGAACCAGTATCTTTTATTTCTACGAGGTCTGTTCAAAAAATACGCGGACTGTTTGAATTGCCCGGCTCCAGTTGGTTCCAGGGGAATCCGCTTGGTGTCGCTAGGTTCGCACAGATCAGCTGATTACGACGCCATTTCCCGATTGCAGATATCTTCATTTGTGTATTAGCTACGCGATTTTAAGTGAAGTGCGATTTTTTTGTTTGGCGGATTTCAGAATGAATGACCTGAAGGAGCAACGACTCGCTGTGAAATTTTGTGTTAAACTTGGAAACTCTGCAACTAAAACTTTTGCTATGCTTAACACGGCTTACGGTGATGTTGCTATGAAGCATACGGCATGTTTCAAATGGCATGAACGTTTTAAGGACGATCGACAGTCCATTGATGAAGAGCGTCCTGGACGTCCTTCCACGTCAACTTACAACCCACACGTCGACCAAATCAACACCCTGGTGCGGGCAAATCGACGCCTGACTGTCAGGGAGCTTGCTGAAGAGTGTGGGATATCAGTTGGATCTTGTTACGAGATTTTGACCGAAAAATTGAAGATGCACCGCGTTGCTGCGAAATTTGTGCCTCAGAACTCGTGAGTTTTTGGCCAAACACTCGATCACTGTTCTTATCCACCCCACCCCTACTCACCTGACCTTGCTCCTTGAGATATTTTCTTGTTCCCCAAACTCAAAAGATCCTTGAAAGGAAGAAGATTTGTGATGATTCCTGAGATTAAGGCAAATGCGACGAAGGAGCTGGAGGACATTACAAAAGAAGCGTACCAGGACTGTTTCAACAAGTGGAAACACCGTTGGGATAAGTGTGTGCGTTGGGGAGGAGAGTACTTTGAAGGGGTCCCAGACCTGTAACTTCTAAATAAAGTACATTTTGTTTTATGACGTCAGTCCGCGTATTTTTTGAACAGCCCTCGTATGTTTATGTCCACTTATGAGTGTATTTTATCAATCAAAAGAAGTGTTTTAGATTAAATTATTGGATTACTGTTACGTAGTCTGACACCTCCAATCAAGTTCTCGACTCTGATAATTTTTTTCTAAATTTGGGTTGGTTTCTCGCGACCATAGGATTTTCGATATGACATTACATATTCTACCACTGATTATTTTATAACTGGCCTGGTGGTTAAAGCACTTGACTCACACTTTGAAGGGCGCAGGTTCGAATCCTAATCACGGAACATGCTCGACCTTCTTGCTTCGGGAGGTGTTTTATAACGTGTGGTCAATCCTACTATTCGTTGGTAAGAGTAACTCAAGAGTCGGCGGTAGGGTCTATCACTGCTAAACTAAAGACAGTTAGCGTAAAGTCCTGGTATAACTTTGCGCGAAATTCGAAACAAACCAAACCAGTTTGCCATCAACCACAATTAAGAGTTATTAGATATGTTCTGTTGCTGTGGTTATATAACATCTGAATGGGCAATCAATTGAACATCTCTTTAAAGTTAGAAAAGTTGTGTCTTTAAAACTTGATTGATATCAAAATTTTAATTATAAACCACATTCTGGCCTTAATATTATTGGCGTCATACGGTTATAATAGTTGTTTAATTAGATTTTGAACGTGTACCTCTGTGCAACTGTAAAAGATAGTGACATGCGCAGAAGAATCACACATGTGTGGTTTGTAAAGCGCCATTCTTTAGTGATTTAGGAAAACCAAGTTTTTCGTGTGATTTCAGCGTCTCTTCCATTATCCAGAGGTTATACAGTTAAATATATTTACACCTTTAGTTTTTGTGTAGAGGATTTTGGATTTTTCCAAGCACTAAAGCTTTCAGTTTTTTATATTGTTTTTTTACTACCAGTTTCTACCTTCATAAAGTTCATATGAACTTATATAACGGTAATGTAAACAATGTTGTAGTAAGTAACGTGTTTCTGGAATATGGAAATATGAATGAGGCATTAATCTCTTGAAACTTTGTTATTACGTTTGCTTTTCGTTGACTATAGAAGGCGCGGATTGATCAACACTTTGGATTTCGAATCTGACAAGCTTGGTGTTCGAATGCATACGATGCTACGAAATTATCCCCTCACTTTAATCGATGTGTACCTTATAAGGGTGACAGTCAGTTCCTAAGCGTGAATGGTGGGTGGTCAGGGTGCTGCTGACTCCAGTCAGTAGTTCACAGTTTGGTACGGCGACAAATAGCCTTATTAGTTTTGTCTTAAATTCAGGTATAATTTATTGTATCGAATATCTCTCGGTCAGTTCTTTGGACATTAAAGTTTCTCAGGCATGAAGAGATTACCAAAGCTTATGTCGTTCGTATAATTTTTTCCTCATGGAAACAGTTTTCTGTATTTAGTTTTGTTAATTTTCGTGAATAGTTTTGTATTGGGTATATTTTCTTAATGGTATTGGCTATCAACGTGATAACCGTGGCTAAACGGACTGTAATATGCGAATTTCTATAGTTTATAAGCATACGGCGCATTATATGTTTGTTTACTTCGCAGTTTTAATAAAGGTTCAGGCTTTTATAACATAAGTTTCATAGATAACTTTAATTTGAGGATTATAACTTGTAGGTTTTGAGTGGCTAATATAACTTCTTTTCCTCTTGGACTGCCCGAGTTTCGTATGAAAGACTTTTTTTCTTTGAACCTTCTATTTGTATTAATATGTATGTTCCAAATATTCCAAGTTTCGTTAACATTATAGTTGCATGTATGAATGTATTCCAAAACCTTCGGATGTACATAATGTTACAAGGTCTTTGTCGCATCTCATAGCATTAGTAATCGGGAATTCCTGTACAGTAATTAAGTTTAGCTTATCAGGAATTCCTGTACAGTAATTAAGTTTAGCTTATCGGGAATTCCTGTACAGTAATTAAGTTTAGCTTATCGGGAATTCCTGTACAGTAATTAAGTTTAGCTTATCGGGAATTCCTGTACAGTAATTAAGTTGCAGCTTATCGGGAATTCCTGTACAGTAATTAAGTTGCAGCTTATCGGGAATTCCTGTACAGTAATTAAGTTGCAGCTTATCGGGAATTCCTGTACAGTAATTAAGTTGCAGCT
Organism: Tachypleus tridentatus; assembly: GCF_004210375.1. Taxonomy (NCBI): domain Eukaryota; kingdom Metazoa; phylum Arthropoda; class Merostomata; order Xiphosura; family Limulidae; genus Tachypleus; species Tachypleus tridentatus. The sequence continues at coordinate 74,648,081 of NC_134828.1, read as the reverse complement.
TATCGGGAATTCCTGTACAGTAATTAAGTTGCAGCTTATCGGGAATTCCTGTACAGTAATTAAGTTGCAGCTTATCGGGAATTCCTGTACAGTAATTAAGTTGAAGCTTATCGGGAATTCCTGTACAGTAATTAAGTTGAAGCTTATCAGGCATTACGGATCAATATTACATAATATTTGACTGCTGAGTTACTCGTGTCAAGTTTTCCAAAGAAGTTGTCACTAATTTGACTTGGACAAAATATTAAAACCCATATAAAAGTCGTAAAAATTTAAAATTGTTCATAAGATCCATTTGTTGAATTAGTTTTAAAATCAAACTTGTAACAATAAGACAGTTTTGTTCTCGTTTTTTTCTGATATTTGATATAGACCATCAAAGTCATATAATGTAGTTTTAAATCAGTATAAAATTAATAATTTAAGTAACTGAAATTCGTAATGGCTTTGTTTATCTTCCAAATTTTCCGCACGATATTTTAACTTCCCTAATTAAAAACTGAAATAAAAACTTCAATAGTCCTTTCCACCCCGTCAGTTTTCAAGTCCTCGTCATTCTATGACAAGCACAGAGAAAGTCGTATGAATCTCCCAGGTCTTTATTTAACCTTTTACGTATTGTCAATCACTCCCAGGTGCTTCAGAAGGAAATCGAAGCTCGAGGAAAATACGTTTCGTCCTTGTTGAAACTGTGTGAACGGCTGGGGGTGGGGCCGACGGACGGGGTTCTCATTTGGGACAATCAACGAGTTCGTAGAGTAGCTTCAAATTTAGAACACCGGTGGCATGCCCTGTGGCTACGGTCTTTGGAGTGGCAGTGTGTTTTGGAGGAACTGATTAACAAGTACAAATCGGTAAGATTTTGCAGTTTAATTGTGATATACTAATGATTTGTTATGGTTTGTTATCTTTAAGGTTCACACATCTTACTTTACAATTTTTGTATTATCCATGACGCCGTCGTTATTGGTAATAGCCTACCGACATATATAGAAAAGTACTTATGTAGTTTTTAGTCACAAGTTCTTGTAGGCGTGCACGAATACGAGTTACATTGTAATGTTATTAGATGTAAAACTTATTACTAGTGTGCAGGCACTATTCATGGTGCCTGTGCAAAATTTATTGAACTGTAGTGAAAGGGGCCCGGCATGGCCTAGCGCGTAAGGCGTGCGACTCGTAATCCGAGGGTCGCGCTAAACATGCTCGCCCTCCCAGCCGTGGGGGTGTATAATGTGACGGTCAATCCCACTATTTGTTGGTAAGGAGTAGCCCAAGAGTTGGCGGTGGGTGGTGATGACTAGCTACCTTCCCTCTAGTCTTACACTGCTAAATTAGGGACGACTAGCACAGATAGCCCTCGAGTAGCTTTGTGCGAAATTCCCAAACAAACAAACTGTAGTGAAAGATTAACTCGTAGTCCAGAGCCATTGTAGGTCACTGGATGTGTTGCTGGACGTGTCAAGAATTAAGTTCAGTATTTTGTATGAATTAGTGTCCATTTCTTTCTCTCCTCGTGATTAGTAAACATAATAATAAGTGGATGCTCTGCACACGAACTTCCATTCTTGATAGTAAAATTAACTTTGATCCCTATTCCCAATTAAATGATTAAAATAATAACTAATACAATATATACAATATATTGTATATAAAAAATGATATAAACTCGTGTATCGTTATCGTTACAATCAGTGACTGACTATTGTGTTTGTTGGTTTGATAAAATGTTTTTAAGTTAAAACGTGATACCTACGTGACAAAAATCACGAACAAGGTGTACTGGTGCAGATACTAAATACGGGTTTGAATATAGGGTTACAGAGCACTTGTTAGATAAGAAAAATATCAGAGCGAATGCCTAAAATATATTTAATGTCTATAAGAAAACAATGTCCTCCAGTGCTCATTCGTGAGTCTGCAGGCTTATGACGCTACAAATTAGGTTTCGATACCTTTGAGTAGACCATGGTGTATTTTGCGGTATGCGCTTAACAAAACTGAACCAAACTACAAAAGCTAATACGTTTTTGTTTTTCATTCGGTTGAATTTGATACAGTAGTTAATTTCTATGGTCTACTATTGAGAGATAAATTTGGAAGTTAAACTATCAGCTTTGATGTAACCTATTAGATTATATCAAAAATTGATGAAACTCTAAGTTGTAGGTTTCTTTTTAACTTCAGTATGTGCGTTCATTAAGAATTTGGTATTACTTATAAACAGCTATTAGTCTTAATTGCCTTGGAGAAGTTAGTATCAATAGATTTACAGTAAGTTACTGATGTATCATTATCTTTGTGTCTGATAGTTAATTATTATATTATAGTCCCCCGTTGGTACAGCAGTAAGTCTACAGATTTACAACGATAAAATCAGAGGTTCAGTTCCCCTTGGTGGACTCAGCAAATGGTCTGATGTGACTTTGCTAAGAAAATCACACACACACAAACAATATATAAGCTGGCAGGTGAAAAAACCCTAGCATAGATACTACAAAATAGACATACGAAGAAGTGATTCTTTGTTTCTAAAAATGTTAAGCAGTATTTCCTTAAATAACTTGAAGTAAATTACGTTTAATGTATCGTTATAAAATTTGTTGAAAGTAATATAATTCTAAACTTAGATAATTTAATGTGTTGGCCTTTCTTTGGTAGTTTTCATATCATGCTGATTGCGGATTTATTTTTTTTTTTATATTGACTGTAATTTAATACAAGCTGTTAAGGTAGTTAATTTTCACTAAAATGTTGTCTTTATAATGTAAGAATACATATTGCTATATGTACTAGTTTACCAGAATATCTTCAGCCGCGGCACAGCAGCTTATAGAACGGCTCTGAGTTTTTGTTTGTTTTTTTTTTTTTTGTTTTGTTTTTTTAAATCACTAACTTCTAGCTCATAGCTCTGCCATCTCTTGACCGATTTGAAATCGAGTTATACATTTGGACTCAGATGATCAGTTTCTTTCCATTTATATATCTAATGACTCAAGTTCTCGTAGATTAATCTATTCAAATTATTTCTCAATTTGAAAGTAAACTGGTTGAGATCCTGATGAAAAATTGAACATAGTATTACACGCCACATGCAATGCTCGCACACAAAAAATTAACTAGTATTAATTAAGGAGAAAATGTCTCATCAATTAGTTTTTTTTAATTTTTCCTAAAAGAATTTCAAGTGTCGCGGCTATTGAAGATTCCCTCTTGTTTTCATAACTAATTATACTTACCAGGTTGAAATATTTATTCTCCATTAGTATAAAATATCACTGATTTTAAGTTAATAATGTTGTTTTATAATTTCTCGTAATATTTATTATAAAGCTGGTTGTATTATGATTTATCTATCTATTCGGGCCCGGCATGGCCAAGTGTGTTAAGGCGTGCGACTCGTAATCCGTGGGTCGCGGGTTCGCATCCACGTCGCGCCAAACATGCTCGCCCTTTCAGTCGTGGGGCGTTGTAATGTGACGATCAATCCTACTATTCGTTGATAAAAGAGTAGCCCAAGAGTTGGCGGTGGGTGGTGATGATTAGCTGCCTTCCCTCTAGTCTTACACTACTAAATTAGGGACAGCTAGCTCAGATAGCCCTCGAGTAGCTTTGTGCGAAATTCAAAAAGCATCTATTCATGCTTTCCCTTCCTGACAAGGAAGACAGAATAAATCAAACAAGCTTTCAGGGTCGCATAAACGCACTGCTTATGAAAAAATGTTCTTCTGGCGACGTACCAACTTGAACATGGAAACAACTGGGTTATCGTCCCTGTAGTTCGCCATCTTTGTCACGTTTTCAAACTACGGAAACATTTGATAAGCATTTCATCAAGCATTGAAATCGTTGGTTCTGCTAGTCATCTTTACGAGATAATATTTAATGGGGAGCGTACGTATTTTGGAAAAAAAAATAACTTACTTCGCTAAATAACATATTAACTGATGCTATTGATAAATATAACTAAATACCTGTTATGCGATTCTTTACTTTTCTCGACAATAGTTTTTATATTTACTGTTTTATCAAAGTAGCTGAATAATTCTTATTTATATAAATTTAAACGAAGCATTACCACATTCAAAAAATGAATAGACCTAAGATGAGCGTGCTTTACGTAGACTTTAAATGGATTTTCGCCAGATAGCATCAACAAGGTATACTAAGTCGTAATAAAATATTCTGCCGTTGTTATTATACTGCACGTATTTTTGTGAGTCATAGTATAAAGGGTATATTACCCGGTCATCGTACCAATAAGATGTTTTGATAACCCTCCTTCTCAATTTATTAATATTATATGTCACATATGTATTTTTGTTTTCGGGTACTACTTAAAGTGTGAGAAAAGCAGGTCACCTAAACTTTGAGGTAAATTTCCTCCTTGATAACGGCGGTTTTTAGGGTTGACCTTGATAACCGAGAAACTATGACCTAGATTACGTGGGAAAGTATTGTTCCTTAAAACGAATGAAGAGCCCCAGGAAACGGAATATTGCGCTTTGATGACGTATGACACTGTTCATCTATAAGTGTTAAAATATTATTATTATGTAACTTGGAGCGACGTGTTTTGGTGGCATCGCTCTAAAATTTTACAAGCCCTGTTAATAGAAAGCTAGATACACTTTGAGTATCCAGGAAAGGCCTATCTGAGTGAGTTGTATCAGTAATAGTAACTTTGATGACTAGGTAAAGAATGATGTTTTGTAGCCAATATTTTGGAAAGTTTATTTACAACAATTGTGATTAATGGGCAATAACTACGAAAGTTGCTTTAATGATGCGTCTAAATGCAATGTTAGTTTGTTAAGTAAGAATTAATGCTATTTATATGCAAAGTTTAGGGTTTGGGCTAGTTTGTGGTCAGTCAACTATAATTATTTTTATACTGTTTCCACTCAATTCTTTTATAGTTTATTGCAATTCTAATTTCATAAAACAATTGTGTCATGTTGTTGAAAACTCTTAAGGCGATTTTCTTAAAATCAGACCGTAGTTCTTCAATAGTTTAGTTAAAACCACTTAGTTAAAAGGCGTGGTTCTGCAAAACTTGTTCACGCATCCCTCTCTTGGTGGTTTTAGATATCATGTTGCAGTTATACGGGAAAGAATTTTTATACGATTTGAGTCAAAATCTTAAGTACAGGAATGTATGTTTTTTTAGACCAAAGCCACATCAGGCCATCTGCTGAGCCCACCGCGGGGAATCGAACCACTGATTTTAGCGTTGTAAATCCGGAGACATACCGCTGTACTAGCGGGGGGCACTTTAAGTATAGGAAGCATAACTGATTCGAGTTAAGTTTTCACAGTGCTATACCGTCAGAGGGCCACAACTCTTCAAGTTCTACAGCATTGTTTTCATAAGCATGATTGAAATAGATAATAATGAAAGCATTGACTCTGCATGTTTTATAGCTCGACAAAAAAATTGGCAACAAAATAAATCTCTTTCGAAGATGACGTGTTTAGAAACCAAAATTTAAAGGGAGGATAATGATATTAAATAATGTGGAAATATCTTTACAGGGGAGGGTGCTAGAAATAAGATGCATGGTTCTTTGATATTAAGCCAATAGTGAAATAATGTCAAACATTCCATCAAAGCCCCGTTGAGGCCTAGCATGGCCAGGTGGTTAAGACACTCGACTCGTAATCTGAGGGTTGCGGGCTCAAATCCCCTTTACACCAAACATGCTCGCCCTCTCAGCTGTGGGAACGTTATAAACTGATGATCAATCTCACTATTCGTTAGTAAAAGAGTAGCCCAAGAGTTAGCTGTGAGTGGTGATGATTAGCTGCCTTCCCTCTTGTCTTTCACTGCTAAATTAGGGACGGCTAGCGCAGATAGCCCTCAAGTAGCTTTGCGCGAAATTCAAAACCAAGCAAAGCCCCGTTGTAACTTGTAATGTTAGAATTACAGTTTAAAAATACGTTAATTAAAGAAGTACCAAATTTGCATCGGTTCCATATCACACTGATTTACTTAGAATGCTTATATTCGCAGTTAATAGTTTTACTTGTCAATTAGTATACATAAAACTAGGTGGCTTTAGCATGAAACATTTTTACTCGCATGCAATAAATGTTTATTCAGTAGCGATAACATCTGTCCGAATTTTGTTACGTTGTGCGATATTTTACATTAGTCATGAACAGTATTGGTTTACTTATTGAGATAAATCGCAGAATTCAATAAAAACATAGCCCCAAGAGTATTAACGCAATTAACTCTGTAAATTATCTTTTTTTATATTCATTAGAGAAACAAAATACATTTATTAACCTTACAGTTTGTTAATATTTGTTTGATATTAAAGTGTGCGTACATTATACACATTTTTTGAAAAAGGTTTAATGGAGACACTCTTAAAGTAAAATTATTTATTGTTATTGTTGCAAACAAATTTTTTTATTAACAGCTTGTTATAAGCAGTGATTGCATAGACGATAATCGTAAAAGTGTTATCCACTAGTTCAGCCCTGATTGAGAAAACTGTATTTCATTGTTTGTCGGTATTGTTTATCTAGTGTTTGCCCTTTTAATTTATGTATCACTTGTGAAGTTTATTGTATGACGAAGTTGGCCTAAATATATGAATGACCACTATAATGATTTGAAATATCCATTCCTTTGTTATTGTCGCTAGGTGGCGATGACTGTCAAGTTGACGTCAGTGGTCAAGAATAGACCTGAATTCAGTGTTGCTTGTAATGTGAACGCGTCAAGACAAAACACGTTTTAGCACGTGAAGGGTGTTGTGTGTTTATAAAATTGTGCATGCGCATGAACTTCACTGTTCTGCAGCAAACTTAGCCTTCCAGACATGTAAACGATAGGTTGTGACAGACGAAAGTGTGGCTTCAGCGAAGCGATTCAATAACCACAGTTTTCTTTTTACGTGATTTCAAATTGCGTTTTAATATTTTTCTCAAACAGCTTATATCTCAGTCTTAGAAGCTGGTACGTAAATAACACCCCTTTCATTTTATTAACTGTGTTATGTATTCCGTAGTTATTCATACTGTACACATATTTAAAACACTTTTTTATCAATTTCTTCTGTATATTTAAGTATTTTAGGCTTTAAAATGGTAAGCACACGAATGCTGGAATGAATAAATAGACTTAGATCTCGTATGTGAAATATTGTATTCTTGATTTTATATATCTATACAATATATTCCCTAACAGAATTCGTTTTACACATATTTGTCTTAAGTAAACCAGTGTATATTATTAGAACGGGATCCATAGGATTTCTTTTTCTTTTTTTAATGAAACATATGATGAGACGTTTCACTATGTTGTGAAAACTATGTGAAGATCTCCTGATTTAGGAACGTGAATCAGTTATTAGTGTATGTTGCATGTGGCTAATTTTAGACACACTGATAATGCAGAATGAAGTAAACTTTGCTTAGAATCTAATTTAAATATTGTAAGAGATGGTAGCGGAAGGATTATTTTGTTTTCAGATCACTCTTTAGTATTGATATAAAATAATAGGTTTTTATTACAAGAAGCTCTTTAGTGTCGTTTAATTTATGATATTGTTGTTGCATCATATGTGTCCCATTCTGTGATAGTTCCAACATCTCTTGGTTGTTGCTTTGTACTGTTCTAGTGTAGTTCACTGTAGTTGAATGTCTGTGTAAGGATGTTATCAGAGTATCTGTTTATATTTTTATATATAAAAGAAAAAAAGATGTACTAATATCTACAGGTCTTTAGTGATTGTGTGACTGTTACATAGTTGCTAATTGTGGTATGTTTTTGACAGTATTTGTTTGGAATGTTTTAGGAATCACTTTTAACTGAAGTAAATATTTTTTAGGGGTTTGTGCCAACTACTTCTTCACTACCCCAGAGTGTTGTTGAGGAGCCATTGAACAAATATCCACGTTTATCTTTAGAGGGGGATGAACATTTTTTCCAAACATTCCTGAACATGGAAGAACAGTCAACTAACAGTGAGCATTCCATGCAGTTAAATCGCCCAGAAGAAGGTGGTAATTTCAGTAATGACAAGGGTGTTATGGTGGGTTGTACAGGAATCCCTGAACTGAAGGCTGAATGTGGTGGAAATTTTCGCCAATTTGAAATTATTCAAGATGTTGGTTATTCCAGTGAGAGCTCTACACATTTGTCTAATGATGAGAAACAGGAATTTATTAAAATTTACAGTTACAGCCCTGTACCTCCAGGTATGTCTAAGTTAGATAACATTTGTCAACATTCCATGCTTTCTTCCTTACCTCCACCCACTGAAGATTCTGGTTTTTTCAGCCATTTTTCTAAAGGTCAAAACAGTAAAGATGTAACTTTGGGGTTTGAGGTTGGCTTGTTAGACAGTAGTCATGAGGTGTCATGCCAGGTCAAAGAAGAGGGGTCCAGAAATGTCAGTACAGTTTGTGATCATATGTTTCAATTAGGAAAGATGGAAACATGTCATAAATTGAGTTCTTCTGTTATCAGTAGTCACACTTCATGTTCTAGTAACTCTGCTCAGATTATTGACCAGAAGGCAATGTTTCTATCAACATGTAGTCCTCAAGTGAACAAGGATGCTATTGGACATCCTGTGGTCAAATCTGAAAACATGATCTCAGAACCATCTGAGATGATTAACAAATCTGATAAGGTTCATGACTGGCTAAAGCAGTGTAAGACAGAAGAAGGTGTAGAGGTTATGTCAGAGGATTCAAGTTGTGGGGAGTCTGTAATTAATCCTCAAGCCAGTGTTGACAGCTCCTGTGATGCTAGTGGAGAATGTACCACAAATGATTCTGATAGTGAAGAATCTGTTGGGTCCAATGAGATGAATTGTAGTTTGGCTCTTAGCAGATCTGGTACAGGGAGTGTAGAAACAGTGGTACTAGTACAGCATGAGGAGATAAATGATTTGCAGAATCATACAGGCAATATAGAGATTTCACCTAAAGTCTTGAGCAGGAAGAAACGAACCACTAAAATTCGACCTAGAAGTGTAACTGAGTCTGACCAAGGAGGTATTTGGAATTTTTCAACATTTTCCACTAAAACTACATCAGAAGGAGCACTTAATATGGTGGCCTCTCCAGTTAAGATAACAAAACAGTTTAGGTAAGTTGTATTTTTACTTGTGATGGAAAACAAGGTTTCTCTTCATAAATAAAATTATATATATTTAGTAATAGTAACTTCATTAACCTCCATTTTAAGCAACTCAGTTCACACCTCTGATTGTAATTTATTATTAACAGTATGCTGAACAAGAATAGTTTTGAGTTTTCACAACATCCCTTTATGGATGCAATTACAAATTAAGTTTTTTTTTTTTTAATTTTGATATTATGATACAATAATCCTCTCTCTGTTATTTAGATCAGTAGATGAAGAGCACACCCCATTAAGTAAAAGAAAACACCAATACCACAATTGGAATAGTTCTTCTCCCATATTCCACCATTCTGATTCAGGTTCAGGTAGCTTCTCACCCAGTTCAAAACATGCAGAAAATGGAAGGTACTGCTTCTATAGCAGTCGCCAACAAAGATCCACTAGCCAGAATAGTAATTGGTGTGAAAGTAGTCCCAACAAACTTAAGAACTCTTCTAACTGTCATCGTCGGTCTTCATATTCCTCTAAAACTTCTAAATCATCTAAAGCTGGCAGTGGGTCATCGAGCTCAGAACTGAAACAAGTATGTATTACCTCGTATCAAAAGTTGACTTCTGATTTTAAAGGACTGTTATTATGATAACTTGTATAAATTGCTATCATGAACTATAGTAGTGGTTCATAATACGAATCATTCATTTGTTCCTTTTCTATTATCATTATTATTCTGCCAACCCACAAAGAAATGGGTATGAGTTTTAAAACCAAACCGTGGCATTATTACTAAATAGATCATTTAACATTACATAGGAAGCTTTTTAATTTATTTCTATATTTTTATAAGCTAAAAGAATCATAATTCTAGTGTAAATTATGTCATTACCCTTTGAAGCTAGATTTCTTACAAAGAAGTAGAGGATGAAAATTAAGTGACTGTAACATGTTGATGCACAGTGCATTGTACATTATATAGTCATTGTCTCTAGAGAGCAAATACCTGTATTATATATAAAGTGAAAAGTAAAAAAACAATTACATGATATTAAATTTTATTCAACACATTCACATCATAATTACGTTAAAGCACAGAAAGGTTATTTACATTGATATTTTAAATATACATGTTTTACTTGAAAAGGCTGCTTTTCTTCTTGCAAAATTTTATACTTGATGAGTGATAGTTGTGTCTCAATTTAAAAGTATACATATTTATTTACCCATTGTTACGCATTACATGCAGAGAATTTAGTTACAGAGAAACTATAAACCCACTATATTTCCAAACATGTTTCCACAGTAATCTCTTAACTCCAGCTTAAATTTTTTCATCTTGAACTAATGTGATCAAGTAGCCAATATCTATAGTTAATCATCATGAACCATATTATCAGTTGTCTCTCATAACAAATATCTTTAAGTCATTCTTTAAATTAAAAGATGCATTATAGTGATCATACATACAGTAATAGTATTGGGGCAATAATATCGGAAACAATAGCATATCCAGTCTATGTGAAATCAATCAAAGATTGTCGTTTTTTCCCAACAGAACTTCATACACAGGCTGTGTATTTCAGTAAACTATTTCAAATAGGACAGTATTGCAATTATACATATTCATGCCCAAGGTGAACATAAAAATAAGATTATTACAAATTATTTGTTTCCAAATGGGAATAGGGATTGTAAAAATAAAGTACAGAAACAAGATAATTAACTTAAAGTGATCATGCAGTTGCAAAAAAAGTAACAAACAAGCTTAAGTTTTGTGACACAAGATAAATGAAAAAAAAACAACAGGAATTTAAAAATCTTCAAATAGGGATAGTAAACAAGGCAAGCATTACATGACTGAAGATACTTCAAGACATTATTTATTCATGTTACAAATCCTTTATTTTGACTCAATGCTATTACCTGGAATTACATCCTGTCTCTTTGTTAAATGCCCAATTTTTGTGAGCCACATATAGCACACTCGCATTCAACTGTTGGAAGCACGCTGTACCCTGTATTGAGGAATCAGCAATGAATGGGTGTTTAATACAAAGTTTTACTGTTTGTTTTAACTTTCACTATAAAATACTTAGAGGTGTACCTTTTAATTGCTAAATGATCAACATGATTGTCTTAATAGGCCACAATGCTGATTGATATTATAATTGCCACTTGTTACTATGGAAATGGACATAGTTAATAATTTGAGCTTTTTTTATTTTATTAAATAAAATAACAAATAAACTATTGTAATTTTAGCAACAGTTGTAAGTTTATACTACAATGCCTGCTGATTACAGACCACCATAAATAAATGTATAGTATTTTGCTTTTAAATTATTCATTAGTCTAATGAGGCAGCATAGTAGTTATATTTGATAAATAATTTTATTGCCAAAATAGATAGATTGTTCCAACAAGTGGGTTGGTGAGAGACAAAAGTTTGTTTTTACTCTCATGACAGTCCATATAAAGTTTCTCATTTGTGATTTATTGTATTTTAAGATGTCAAGGCTTTATGATAGTTAAGTAATAACAATGGAAGATAAAATTTGCACCATTTTCAATTTTACTATCTCAGAAAACTCATCATAGTAGTACTAGTTTAGGTCCAAGCATGTTTAAAAATAAATAAATTGCATAACTTTTTGTTTCCATAAAAGTACTTTTCTCCCCATTCTTCATTGAAAGCACAACACTCAGGGTCCACTTTTCTTCTTTTAAAAGCAGCCATAACGATTGGTGAAAAAAAAAACAGGATCTGAAATTGAAAAACACAGAACGCTGTTAGAAATGTATTGTACTGGTCCAAGAATGCACAAACAAAAAATATTGAAACGTACATTTGCCATGACACTTACCTAAGAACGAGTTACGAAAAGTGCATAACCCGACTACTAAGAGGAATGAGCTTGCTGAAGCAGTAACCCTAGGCTGCTGAATTTACAAGAAGAGTTGATAGGACAAGGGTCAAGTCTGTACTTGTTTTCGAAATCCTAATGCTTTCATAGATACATGCCTCAATATGAATAAATGGGCAGCAAGGATGAAAGAATTTTCCTATTGGTTAAAAATGCTCATGACAGCCTTGTTTCTTTTTATCATAATGTCTTGTGTTTGCCACTTTAAAATGACTATCGGTGTGATTTATTTTGTTATGACAGTCAGACATTTGATGAAATGTCACTTTTTATTTCCAAGCGGCTAGCTGCTGGTGGGCAAAATGACCTCGAGGGCTGTATCTGGCCTCGGGCCGTAGTTTGGTGATCCTGTTCTATAGGAATCATTGATTGTATATTATCTTATATTTAACATCTAAATCATGTTTTATTAAAATCACATATATTTTTAAATTATATTTGTTTGCTTGCCCATATGCTTCATTTAATTTTTATAAAATTATTGTATCTATCACAATGAATGAACTACATTTGGACAGTAGTACCTCTTTAAACATTTACTGCTGTATATGCAGTCAGTTCCAATAAATAATATATATTTTAATCTTCCATAGATTTATGCTTGTGCTGGCCTCCTGAGTAACATGGACTCTGACAGTTCTTTTACCACCAATCAAGATGAAGAACAGATGAAATGTGAGAGTGAAGTAAGCCTTCAGAACATTCCAACTGAAGATCAGGGTTCTCAATCAGATCAAGTATGGGATAATTTTCAGGTATGTGATTTGAGCAAGATTATGGGTTTCTACTGTTTAATATCGATAGAGTAACAACTTGTTTGAATATTAGTCTATAAGTGGCAATGACATGAATGAGTTTGTTCAATGTCAAACACAGTTACAAGTTGTTTTATTTTTGCATGTAATTATTCATGTGTAACGTTTTTTGGGATATGTAGTGGGAAATATCACTCAGTGTGTTTCTGTGGGAGATATGTAGTGGGTTTGTTAACTTAGAAGTCCATTCTCATATACATGTACTGATTTCCTTTAATTGAAACTTGATCAACTTAAATCATCTAATGGTTACAATCTAAAGAGCAAAAGGGTAAATGCAACTTGCTTTGCAACTAACTAAACAGACTGAAATATTTTGTTTTTGAATTAACATTTGTATGAATGTTATAATCAAAGAAGTATTTGTTTTGACTGACAAAATGAATCACCGCTATTGTATGTATTGAATTAATAGCTTAAAATAATAGAAAGCTGTTAAATAAAAGGTTGAACAAAAGATTTCTACTGTTTGTTTACTAAATTTGTTAATATTAACTCAGGTGGTATATTTTAAATGTTTTATGTTTTTGACATATCGTCACATTGCTGTTTTAATATGAGGAAAAGAAATGCATGTGTTTTGGCTATTAATTGTAATGTTATTGTATATACTTTTTGTACTCATATATTTGATTGTTGGGCAACTTGGTAGATTACTGAACTAATTTGTGCTATATTTGATGTTTTGCTACATGTGGAAAGGAATTGTAAAAATGAATAAAACATTTTTGTTAATATCTTTTGTAGTACTAATTGTATCATGGCTTGTATGAGTACTGCTTGCAACTGGTTGTACTCTTTTTATGAAACAGTTTACACATTAAAATGCTTTTAATCTCTCTGTGTATCTTGGTCCAGTTTTACTATTAAACTTGTGTTGAAGATATGCAGTTTCATTTCTGTTAGACTTGCATCTGAATTATTCTAATGACCATAGGAACCTGAATATCTAAGTGAACCCTATTCTGAGTCCAATGCTGAGGACGCTATTAAAAAGCTGGAAGGTTATGGGGATGACTACCATGCTTTTCTTGGTTGTCAATCAGACAGTTCTTCCAAGAGTGAATTCATGACCCACAGCCAAACAAAGTTGGCCCTGAAATCATCACACCAATATGTAAGTGGAACTTTAGAGAAATATTTTAAGTTTATATAATTTAATAAAAATAGCTATGAATAAAAAAATGTATTAACCCTTTTGCAATGGGCTTAGTTTTATATACACAAGTTCATCTACACATTTGCATGTTAGATAATTACATTGTAACCTTTGATACATTATGTGTATCTTCACAAAATTTGTTGGACTTGTAGTAAAGATTACAACTTTTTATGCAGACAAAAATCATATTTCTTAATGAAATATTTTTATTAAATATTTGTTTGTTAAAACATCAAGTCTGTTTTGTTACTTGTCTGAGTATAAAGTGCTTTCATGTCATGATAAACTATTCTTCATCCCAAAAGTCTCAAATATTATTTTTCTAATTGTAAAATATCCTAAATACATTTCAAGTGTTTTTTGTGGGTTTTTTTCAGTGAGACTCTATATTTTGTTATTTCCTACACCCTAACTATGTGGGGTCTGTCAGTTGACTGATATTTTAACCATCATGAAAAAATTAGGAAATAAATATAAATTGTGCTTTTTTTGTGCTAGAATAACTACATTTTATAACACACACAAAAAATGTTTAATATAATTAGCTCACATCTCATAACCTTATACTTTTATCATATTGACCTTCCAGTTGTGCTTAACTAATATTACACAACTTCCATTGATGAGGTGCACATGCACAAATGTTACTGTATCCAGTAATGTAAAACTAACCTTTATTCTTTACACAGTAACCCTGTTTTATCTGTATTTTAGTGGAGTAGTATTTTGTAATATACAATCACATTAAATTATTAAACATTATATATTATCATGATTTAGAAATAAGACATGAAACTTGTTTTTCTCAAAATAAAAAAACAACAACAATAATTTAAGAATTGAGGCAAACAATTATTTCTTCTAGCTGTGACCTTTGAACTCTGTTGCTACTGTACATAGGTTGCTAAGTGTTTTAAAATTTTCCACATGGAGGATATCAAACAAAATTTTTTTTAAATTTTTATATATACAGTTGAATAACATAAATAAATATACTGATACCATGGATTTCCACTATAATTTATTAAGCTAAGTAACTAATCTATATTTGGGTCTAAAAATATAAAACTCAGAGCAAGCTAGACACACAACCAAACTCCTTGAAATCTTGGTTTGAAAGAATTTGATAGAAAACCAATAGTGGGGCATTCTAAGCTGTTGATATGTTATTCACATGTCATATATTGTAGTAAGAATATATAAGGGACTGTTTTGAAAAATGAAAATAAGTGAATAGGGCCATTTTGTTTGATTCAGTACATAGGCTGTATCTCAACAAAATAAAAAGATATCAGATTCTTATTTTATATTCTAACTTGTCAGTATTGGTAATTTCAGTTCCTAATCTGTACAAAACTATAGATTAGGTATTTTGACATTCCAAGCATCTAATTTTAGGCAGTACTGCATTCAGAATACTAAAATCTATATTTAGGTGTATTTTATTATATTTACCTTTAAATTAAGATATTAACTTATATAATATTAAAGTTTAAATTCTAATCCACAATTTCATTCCATATAATAGTGGTTTAATAAAATTTTGAATACAAGTCAACAAATGTGATGATATGGCCTTTGACCCATGACCAATTACAAAAGGGTTAATCTTAAATGTATTAAATTTTTAAAAAGTTTGTAGCTTATTTTAATTGCTTTTGTTTTCTGTGTTGGACAATTTTAGGTTGTTTATTTTTTTAATGTCTGTGTATCACTTCTGCATTATATTAATTTTGTGATTCAAATACTTTGTTTAGTTAAGTAGTAATACTTTATCACTGGAGAACCTTCCACCTGTAGACATGGAATCTGACTCTGATGTAGATGACTTCCATCATATCTTAGAAGAAAGTGAAAAGGCCCTGAACATCTTTAGCAAACACTTCCAGTGCTGTACTCTTAAGGATTCTTCTATTCCAGATGCACAGTTTGTGAGTACAAACAGACACTGTTGGGTTCTTAGAAAGCTATTTATCAGTATAAAAAAGATCAAAAGTACACCATCTCAAAAACTAAGAATAACTGTAAAGCTTGCCATGAAAAATATTTATGATGGTATCTTAGTTTTTCTACCCACAGAAAATATTCTTTTGTCTTGAAGAATGGTATTTAGTTTAACATAAAGTTTAGATTATGGTGGTCATAATACATTATTATATTTATATTATTATATTTTTCAACACTATATTCTTTATCTAATCCATTAGGGATATACAAAAATTAAAAGAGTGTATAATAGTATTCCAACCACACTATATTTGCAGTATCATTTGCTGATAGCATAGTTCACTCAATTCAGAGTTATTAAGGCTGGCTGAAATACTACATGACATGAGTGTGTATGTGTATGTTATATATAAAACACATACACACACTTCTAATTAATGAATGTACCTAATGCACTAGATCAGGGGTCTCCAAATTATGACCCATAACTTTGGTTTATCTGGCCTGCAATTATTATTAAAGGACAAGAGAAGAAGAAAAATAACTCTGAATGTTGTGTTTTCAAAGAACAGTGGAGTGTGGACTACTTTGTTATTGAATCACGTAAGCAAATGTTGTGCTTAATATGCAATGAGACTATCGCAGTACTAAAAGAATATAACATTTGTAGACATTACCAAATCAAGCACTCATCAAACTATTTTCAGTTCACGGGAAAGCTACATTCAGACAAATTTGGAACATTGGAACGTAACTTATCCTCACAACTGTTTGTACTTAAGGGAAAGAAACCCAAGAAAGAAGCTGCAACAAGAGCAAGTTTCTGAGTGGCACATCTGTTAGCCAAGAGAGGAAATCCATTTAACAATGTGTACCAATTAAATTATGTATGATTGAAGTATCCAAAGAAATGTGCTCAGAAAAAGCAGACTTATCTAAGTCTATTAGTCTTTCGGGGAATACAGTTGCTCATAGAGTCGAGGACATTGAAAGCAGTATTGTGTCTCAGCTGAAAGACAAGGCCAAAGAGTTTAAGTGCTTTTCCATCGTGCTTGACAAGTCAACAGGTATGTCTGACATTTCACAGTTTCTGTTGTTTATTCATGGTGTCAACATTAATTTTGAAGTGACTGAAGAATTAGTTTCTGTGCACAGTATGCATGGATTAACCACAGGTAAAGACATCTTCAAAGAGGTAAAAAAATCACTAACTCAGTACAAGCTGGAATGGAAACAGCTGAAGTTCATTACAACAGATGATGGTAGAAATATGTGTGGTGCAGGAAAAGATTTAGTTGGGCAAATTTACAAAGCTCTTGTTCCAAGCCTATAGTTCTTCAATGCATTATTCATCAGTAGGCACTGTGTGGAAAATATCTGGACCTGTCATGTTTAATGGAACCTGTAGTTTCAACAGTGAGCTTCACTCCTTCTCATGGACTCAACCATCATCAATTTCGTGACTTTTTGGCAGAAGTTGAAGCAACATATCCTGATTTGCCCTACCACACTTCAGTTTAATGGCTTTTTTGAGCTTAGAACTGAGATTAAAATTTTCTTAAATGAAAATAACTGCTCTCAACTGTTACTCACAAACAACAAATGGCTTTGGAAATTAGTTTTTTTCTGTAGACTTGACCATGTACTTCAGTTAATTCAATCTTAGATTGCAAGGCGAAACTGCTTTTATCTGCAATATGTACACAGAGGTGAAAGCATTTCAGCAATAACTAATTATTTTCATATTCCAATTGATGAGGAGTTGCTTCATACATTTTCCATGTTGTGAAGAGTTTCAGCAAGAGGTGAGATCCCCATTCCCACACAGGTTTGCACAAGATACCCTTTCTGACCTGAAACTACAGTTCAAGGAGCATTTTTTTATCTTAATGCAAGTGCAATGGAAATAAAGATTTTCAAAAAAACCATTTGATTGTGTTATTGATGAACTGCTACCTGAAGTTCAAATTGAAGTGATTGATGTGCAGTCCAATGACATGTTGAAGGACAAATACAACAAAAGGAAACTGATAAGTGTTTGATAAATGGTTTCCAACCGACAGTGTGTTTATTTAAAAAGCTTTGCTCGTGGATTCATTTCAGTTTTTGACACTACCTATTTCTGTGAAAAGACATTTTCATAGATGAAGTATGTCAAAATTAGTTACAGATCAGCCTTATCTGATGAGCATTTGCAACCACTTTTGATGATAGGTAGCACTAACTTTGATCCTCAGTTAAGTGTAATTTTGTGCATCTTCAATATTTTCAATATGTGCTCTTATGAGAAGTAAATTAGTGATAACATATTCTGATCACATACACATTTCTACTTAATTTTACCATGACCCTTCCAGCCTGCTAAGCCTAAAAAAGACCTACTTTATGGACTTTGTCCAAAAATGTTTGAAGACTCCTGAACTAGATAAAGAATGTTGTGTTTAAAAGTGCAATAGGCCTAATACTAATGTCTCATGACAAATATAATTATAATCATGCTCCTCAGCTTATATAAAAAAGACATTAACTACATAATGTTTAAATGCTTGAGTCACAGTTTTTTTTGTTGTTCATGATTGAAGAGAGTGAATAAAAATGTCAGTATGATTTTGACTGCACTATTAAATGGATTTATTCATTCCTCTCCTAGTCATAACCTTATTTCTAGTGCTAAATAAAGCTTTTCTTTTACTAGATCACAAACTATGAGATGTTTTTATGTATGTATTCATGTGAACTTTGAAAAATAAATTGAAGTAAATCACAAATTATATAGAATGTTTTCTGTAACAACTACTTTTGTTTTATAATTTGCTTTTAAGACTTTCAAGTATTATATTATTCATTTTGTCATATGAAATGTCCAAGGTTTAATTCATGAAGTTGTTTGTAATACCCTGTAAATCATAGCTACATTGCACTTGTAAAATGATTTGTAATCTATATTGCTGATATTTAGCTTGAGCTTAAACAAAAAGAGAAATTTAATCTGTGGGTGGCAATACAAGGAAGTTGCATTACAGTACTGATCTGTTTAGAAGAAATAAGCACAACAAGAAATATAATGTAGCTGAAAATTGTTATGGAAAACTATAAACAAATAAAATACTAAAAAAAAATGTGTAAGAAAACATAAAAACAAATTTAAAAGAAACAAAATGAAAGAACAAGTAATTCGTTTTTTGGAAGTGTAAAGATAGGAATTATAATTAAAATTATTTACATTTCACTGAGATTTCTCAGCACTTCTTAAGAAGCATATGTGTTCTATTGTTCTTGAAAATATGTAATTATTGCAACTTTAAATCTATGTAAGTGAGATATCTTAATTTATTTTTGAGAACCTAATAAAACTTTTTAAAAATAATAAATATTGAAAAACGTAAGACTTGCATCATTTTATTTTTCAGAAATATTGTCATTGTATAAATATGCATAATCTAAATTAAATTATAACATATTTTTAATCTAGACTTTAATATTATCTACTGTTAATGATTTGATTTAAATTAGAAATTCAAATGTTTTTGTTTTAAGGTATTTTATACACCATTGTTTTAGGTAAGTAACTTCAGAGAAGTTATTTAATTTTGATTGAATTTATACTAAATTTATCTGCTCTAATAGTCTGAACTGGTGGTCACTTGCCAGACTTATCTGAAATCTCTGCGTGAGATAGAAGAAAACATGGATGCTAGTAGCCATCACTATCGCATGCTTTCCCCTGATGATCTTGACCAATTGAAAGGTAAGAATGACACATTACTTCCTTGAATCTAAAAACAGATAATACATAAATGTTCTTCAGCTTGATTAGTTTTGTTTTTTTTGGGTATATAATTGAATAGAATACATTCAGTTCATGACATTATAAGCTATCATCCATCAAGGTTCAGTAGTGTAATGCCTGGTTTTATTAAAGTTGGATTTTTAAGATGTCTCTTTTATCAAAAATAGGCATCATCTGATAATTTGGGTTTTATTTTGAATCATTTAGGTAAACTTAAGCATAGAAGGTTGTTTTGTTTTTTTTCCCAACTTATTAGGTTGAATAACTGAGAATATTTTATACAAATTATACATTTGCAAATGTATTATGAACAACTTTAGAACTCTGTTTTGTCACAGAGCTATTACTTTCTTTCTCATAATATAAGATATTGGTTATTTAAACTTGCAAGTTTGAAGGTTGGCATATATTTTACTACAACATTCATTTGGTACACATTATTGGATAACAGGACTAATAAAGTTTAATTTTGAACCTGCTTAGGTCATGTCAAACAGTGGAAGAAGTTCCATTATCAGTTACTCGAGCATCAGCCCCAGGAACAGAAAGTAATGAAGGATTTAGAAAAGCTGAGAATCAAACTCGACAACCTTTCAATGACAGCAAACCAAACTAGCCAACCTAGTTCCCTGGTAGATTTGGAGGACAGGATAGAGTTGTTACAGGTACCTTTTAATATGCTTTTAACCTTTAGTTTAAAAAAACATACTAAAATTATAGCATGTTCTGTATGTGAAAACATTTTTGACATTTGTTAAGATTAGCAGTGACAATAGAAATCAAGTACATGTTGCATGTTAAGAATAGAACATTATGTTGAATTGATGGAAGCTTTCAAGCAATTGGGAAAATTCAAGACCACTCATAGACAAATTTTTCTATGTTTTTCAAACAAGTCAATTTGTTTTTAAGTATCTGTTATCACTACATGAAAGGAAACTAACTAGTCTGCAGATTTTGAAAGTTTAATTAAGATTCATCTAGTGATATTAATTCTCATAACACAAAAACTACTTGTACTACTAGAAAGCTACTCTTAACCTATTACTGTTGTAAATTTTGCTGTGTTTTTATTGGTTTAATGATGTCGCTGCAAAAAGACAGTACACTATTAAAATTGTCATATATTTTATTATGTTACACTTTTTAATAACTGATTCAGAGGGGACTTAACCCTTGTCATAGGGTAAGTTACTTAAGTATCATAAACTACCTATGTCTACTTTATTAAAGTTTTCAGTCTTCTACAATAAGTAAGATTTGTTTTCAGAACTGGTTCAGTATTTTGATCACTGGTGCAATCATTCACAAGTACACAAGTTTTAACAGTAAAGAACATTGTGGTAATCAACATTCAAATATTTAATAATATATATCAATTCTAGAATTAATAATGTTTACTTATTCATATACATATCAGTCTGCATGAATTTTATGGATAACTTATGTATGGCTGAACAAAACAAACCAAAGATAAGTTATCAATTCTAGAAGTTTAATACAATATTAGATTGCTGAATATTGGTTTTAGCCCCTTAAAACATTTTTTGCCATTAAAACTTCTGAACTTGAAAATGATTACATCACAGATCATAACCTGTACCTGTATTAAAAACAAATTTTACCTGCTGTAAAAGTTATAAACTGTCATAAAATATACTTAGTCAGTAAGTAAATTCGAAACAAAACTATTACCCAAGTCTTAAGTTTTGAAAGTTCTGTCTATTATTTATACAAACTATATTTTCTTTTATCTCTGATTTGTTGCAGCCATAATGATAACTAAGAATTTAGATAATATCTAACTTTTGATATCAGGTCCAACATGACTGGGTGGTTAGGGTGCTTGACTTGTAATCTTAGGGTTGCAGTTTCCAATTGCTGTCCCACCAAGACATGCTCACCTTTTCAGCCATGGGAGCATTATAATGTTACAGTCAATCCCATTATTTATTGGTAAAAGAGCAGCCTAAGAGTTGGCAGTGGGTGATAATGAGTAACTATCTTTCACTACTAAATTAGGGGTGGCTAGCTCAGACAGCCATCGTGCAGCGTGTATTCTGCTAAATTATGGGTGGCTAGCTCAGACAGCCATCGTGCAGCGTGTATTCTGCTAAATTAGGGGTGGCTAGCTCAGACAGCCATCGTGCAGCGTGTATTCTACTAAATCAGGGGTGGCTAGCTCAGACAGCCATCGTGCAGCGTGTATTCTACTAAATCAGGGGTGGCTAGCTCAGACAGCCATCGTGCAGCGTGTATTCTACTAAATTAGGGGTGGCTAGCTCAGACAGCCATCGTGCAGCGTGTATTCTACTAAATCAGGGGTGGCTAGCTCAGACAGCCATCGTGCAGCGTGTATTCTACTAAATCAGGGGTGGCTAGCTCAGACAGCCATCGCAGCAGCGTGTATTCTGCTAAATCAGGGTGGCTAGCTCAGACAGCCATCGTGCAGCGTGTATTCTACTAAATCAGGGGTGGCTAGCTCAGACAGCCATCGTGCAGCGTGTATTCTACTAAATCAGGGGTGGCTAGCTCAGACAGCCATCGTGCAGCGTGTATTCTACTAAATTAGGGGTGGCTAGCTCAGACAGCCATCGTGCAGCGTGTATTCTGCTAAATTAGGGGTGGCTAGCTCAGACAGCCATCGTGCAGCGTGTATTCTGCTAAATTAGGGGTGGCTAGCTCAGACAGCCATCGGTGCAGCGTGCAGCGTGTATTCTGCTAAATTAGGGGTGGCTAGCTCAGACAGCCATCGTGCAGCGTGTATTCTGCTAAATTAGGGGTGGCTAGCTCAGACAGCCATCGTGCAGCGTGTATTCTGCTAAATTATGGGTGGCTAGCTCAGACAGCCATCGTGCAGCGTGTATTCTGCTAAATTAGGGGTGGCTAGCAGCCAGACAGCTAAATTAGGGGTGGCTAGCTCAGCAGCCATCGTGTATTCTACTAAATTAGGGGTGGCTAGCTCAGACAGCCATCGGTGCAGCGTGTATTCTGCTAAATTAGGGGTGGGCTCAGACAGCGTGCAGCGTGTATTCTGCTAAATTAGGGGTGGCTAGCCAGATCGTGCAGCGTGTATTCTGCTAAATTAGGGGTGGCTAGCTCAGACAGCCAGCAGCATTCTGCTAAATTAGGGGTGGCTAGCTCAGACAGCCATCGCAGCGTGTATTCTGCTAAATTAGGGGTGGCTAGCTCAGACAGCCATCGTGCAGCGTGTATTCTGCTAAATTAGGGGTGGCTAGCTCAGACAGCCATCGTGCAGCGTGTATTCTGCTAAATTAGGGGTGGCTAGCTCAGACAGCCATCGTGCAGCGTGTATTCTGCTAAATTAGGGGTGGCTAGCTCAGACAGCCATCGTGCAGCGTGTATTCTGCTAAATTAGGGGTGGCTAGCTCAGACAGCCATGCGTGCAGCGTGTATTCTGCTAAATCAGGGTGGCTAGCTCAGACAGCCATCGTGCAGCGTGTATTCTGCTAAATCAGGGGTGGCTAGCTCAGACAGCCATCGTGCAGCTGTATTCTGCTAAATTAGGGGTGGCTAGCTCAGACAGCCATCGCGTGCAGCGTGTATTCTGCTAAATTAGGGGTGGCTAGCTCAGACAGCCATCTGCTAAATTAGGGGCGTGCAGCGTGTATTCTGCTAAATTAGGGGTGGCTAGCTCAGACAGCCATCGTGCAGCGTGTATTCTGCTAAATTAGGGGTGGCTAGCTCAGACAGCCATCGTGCAGCGTGTATTCTGCTAAATTAGGGGTGGCTAGCTCAGACAGCCATCGTGCAGCGTGTATTCTGTCAAACCAAACCTTTGATATTAAAGTTAATTAGATAAATTTAAAATATACCTGTGTTGTTATGTTTTTGAAACTTTTAAAAATAACTAGCTGGGGTACTCATACCCTAGATGGAACTTGTGTAAATTCATTATTAATTTCATATAACTATTTCATATTATCAAATTAAAGCTTCTATAATTGAAGGTGTTTTTGTTTTATAAATTAGACATTATTTTCAACACTGCATGACACTAAAAACACCCTTTTGGAGGTAAACTTGCAAGTACATCGACTGGTTACAGAGTCAGGTTTGGCATCATCACCTTTGAAAGAGGATGTTACATCACTGTACCAGCTGTGGGATGATATTTATGAAGTGTACGTAAACAATGTGCATTATCTTGAGTTACTATGAGTAGGATTTTATTGTATTCTCATTGGATAGATGTAATAAGTTTATGGAATAGACACTTTAACTGAAAGAATGTACGAGCATAATGTATATTTAGAACTTAATGCCAGATCAGTTTCACAAATTTCATAAATATGTGTTATTACAATTAAAAGATTGTGTGTCTTACACATGTGTTCAAAGTACCCAGTAATGAAAAAGTTCATTACTGACATTACAGTCTTTTGTCATAGTTTTTGGGAAAATCACATGTAAAATATTGACTTTTATTACACGTTTAGTGAAATTCAGATATTTCATTATAAAGTTACACAATATTTTTTGTTTATTGTTATAGAGGCTAGTTTAAGGATGATTTTAGAGAAAACCTTAAACAGTACTCAGCATACCTGTAAGGTTAAGTAAGGCAGATAAGCATGTTCATACCACTTGCATAACATTTTAAACTATTTTAATATTAATGTAAGTATTATAAAATTGCACTATGTTTAATACTGATAGTAGTTTAATAAAAATTTAATAAGGGTTAATACCACATACAAGTCCAGAGTTACTAAAATTTATCGTTGGGTTGGTGACTTCTATATACATACAGTAGTAGATATGAAGACATATAATTCAGTGTTACATTTCAGGACTGGTAGTCAACTGACTGAGCTGCAGAATTTAAAGCAAAGATGGAGCAGCAGAGGCAACGAAGATGAATCTGTTACTTCACATCTTAATGACACAGCATTACATCTGGGACCATCTGAAACTGAGGTTATAATTCTTTTCTTACAATTAATACTTAAACAGTTTAAGAACTTCACTTTGAACTTTCAATTTACAGTGATGATAGTGTGTGGCAATATCTCAACTATGTTTTTTCTCTTGTAGACTACCATTAATGAGACTTTTCATTCAGAATCAAAACTCATCAGAATAGATGGTGCTAGATTGTAGTCATGTCAACATGAGCATATGATTGGCAATGTAGTTGAAATGTTGTTGTAGAACATTCTTTAGACTCGTATTAAGGTTGTTAAGAGTGGAGCAGTTAAGATTAATATTAGTTTAATTGTTACACTTACTTTGGATGTAAAATACAGTGAATTATTTTCTAATTGTTTAAAATTTAGACTTTTTTTTTTCAAAAACAGACATTTTTAGAACCATTACTTCTTTTTATATATACAAGTTTTAGGTAAAGCCAACATGAAACTTATGCCTATAAATATTAATCATTTGTATTGAAAGAAATTATTTTACAGTAATATTTGTTTTGAAAACTAGTAGTATTAGACATTTTTAATAGTTCTCAAATTTGGAATTATCAGTGCTTTCATGTTTGCATTCATCACCAATTTTGAGGAGTAACACATTTACTGCTTTGGTAGGTAGATCTAATGTTTCATTCACAAGTGAAGTCAAACGTAGAATAAATCATTCAGGTGCATTTAACATGAAGCAAATTAAGTATTATATTTATTTATTTATAATTGGCTTCAAAGTAAGGACTGGTATTACTTTCTTTTGTAATGAGTCTTGATATTCTTTTTTATAGTATTATAATGGCTTTAAAATATGTCTAATATTTAGAGCATAAATAATCAAATCCAATATAAAATTATTTTGTTTAATATTTACTAAACCAGTATCTCTGGTGGGGAAAAACTGCTGAGGAAACAGCAAAATAAATATTACAAGAAAGAATAATGTTCTTCTCTGTATTCTCAAAACATTCATTTTAAGCCAAACAAAGTTTAAAATGATTGGTTAAAACAAGTAACCAAAAACCTGCTATAGATTTCACTACTATCTGGTTTGATGTTACAATCAAAAGTTTAGTATTATTTATACTTCAATACTCTGAAACAAGTGCCAAAATTTAACTTTGAAGAAAATATACCAGAATAATTTGTTGGTTTTATAATAGTTTGTTTTAAAAAGTGATTTTTACTTGTAACCACTATACTATTATATTAACAATAACATTATCTATTTTGCAGCCATACTACAAGGCAGTATTACAATTTTTTTTTTCCTAGTCTTTATTCTTTATGGTCTTTTCCACCACCAATGGTGTTTTAACTTCAGTATAGTTTTCACTGCACAAGGCTTTTACACGGTTCAATAAAGTCAGCATTATCCTCCACTTCTGTCTTCGTACAATTTCCTGAGTTCATTCATTCACAGGTGATTACTTCCAAGGGCTAATTTGAATAAATTAAAATCACAGAAGACCAAAAACAATAGCTGGAAGTGATACAGGTTCAATTCCCACTTCCATCTTCTGGAAGAACTGGCACTTCAATATGGATGTGTAACTGGATGCTAGATGCCTTGCTAGAGATGTACCTTACTGTCATCCATTACTTACGGAGAATGTATTACCATTATCTGTTACTTTGCAACATTCACTTAACATTTTTGTGAAATCTCCATATATTTAACTTACTGTTACAGCTGTAACCTATGACCACCATAAATCTTCTTGAAAAATGTTTGAGACATGCTATGTACTATTTTTGAAATCTTGTATCACTTTTAGATAGTAAATTGCATGGAGTTTTGCAGACATTTAAGTGAACATATGTTTTGTTCAGTATAACAGTGTATTTCCATTCCTCACTTGTCGGACATTGTTTGTACAGTTTTCAATAACTGTTGGCTCTATTAGGAGAAGCTTCAAAGTAACATGACTGTTGCATTGTTTCTTTTTAGCCTAATTCCATGTAAATCATCTTGTTTATAGTTCCAACAAAGCTACTTATATAAGCCTTAATGTGTGACTTGCATCAGACATGAAGTGGCTTACTGTTTTCACACTGAAAGTGTTTATTTTACTTATATTCTGTACTTGCAACTACTTTCTGCATTGTGACAAGAGTATTGGGTCTTGTTACATGATTATGAATCACAGTGATGGTAAGAAACAAGATGATTGAATATCTGTATTGTTACCTGAGGCTATGTAACAATCATATGTATGCTTGTATTGTAAATTAACTATACAAGTTATTTTTCAGGCTTCTTATTTTAATTTCTTTCTAATTAATTTTTGTAACAAATTTAAAACATATTTTTACATTGTATTGTGTTTTAAACAGTATTATTTATGTTTGTAGAATTTTGGTGGTTATAAATAAATACATCAGAAAAGCTTCTCATTACACACAAATAACTACAGGGCACATTATAGCATGGATTAAAAATAAATTATTATTAAAGAGCTTGTGCAGTTGAACAAAGACAACAGGTGCACTTAGCCTGTGTGGAATGTATTAACAGTAGTGAACTGATCAAAATGGGTTGTGATTGTTAGCTCTGAAGTCTTTTTTCTATTTCTTTACTTTATATTGAATTTTTTTTAAAAAAAGCCCTTATCAAGAGAAACGAAAATTATATGCACTGCACCCAGTATTATCACACATACGTTAATTAATTATTAAAGATTTTCTATTAATCTATTGAAAGAATGAATATTGTTAAAATAAATTTTGTACTGTGTTTAGTACAAAGATTTTCAAGACAAAGTAATGTGAAACAATAATTTCTACAACTGTTGATAAGTGCTTTTAACTAGCTTGTTGCATTTGCATAAGCATTCTTAAATTTTGAATAAACTCGACATTAGTGTAGGATGCAATAGAAATGTTAACCACATATTTTAAAGTTAATGTAAATGGTATTTTTAACTGTGTTTGTGTGCAACAAGCTTAATTCATCACAGACATTTCATAATAAGCAAACCTCATACATCACATAAATAGTGTAGATAAACTACTGTGAGGTTATTACAAAAATTGTGAGTCCTATGAATATCTAAGCTAATGTCCAGAGAAATGCTAGTGCATCTGATAGAACTGAAAGTAAATATTATGGCATAAGCATTGAAGATATCACAGATCATGATGAAATATTGCTATTATATATGAAAATGTTACTTAGAATTATAATATTCTGCAAAGAGAAATTTAGTTTATTTAAAAACTAGTATAAATTATGCATGGTTATTATAAAATTTATTATAAAAGAAACTTTTTCTAATTCTTTACTTTATGATTTTTGTCTTAATACAAACATTGATGTCATACATAAAAGTAGACATTTGTTTAGTATTTGATAAGAATTGTTCAACCCACAAGCAGCAATTGTTTGTGGGATATTAAGAAAAATATTTTACATTGCAGGTTTTGTCCAAAGAAATGAAAGATTGTGGTGAGAAATCGAGTATTTTTCAGAGTTCTCCAAATGAAAGTGAATCAAATGTTGGAGGCTACCAGAAAATGAATACAGAAGAAAAGGGAATATGGTACAGAAAATTCCTCTTACATTCTTCTCTCACTCTCAGGCTAATCATGTTAAGATAATATAAGCTAAATGATATTATGAAAAATACAGTGTAGTTATATAAAGTTTTTCATTGTATTTATCTTTCCTTGTATGAAGCTAAACTAGTAACACAAGACAGGTTTATGTAAAAAGTTGCAATACCTTTTTTTTTTTCCCTTCCAGTATTATATATGTAGTAAGTGAAATATTAGAAGTAAAAAACTGTTTCATTTTGTACATAAATTCAATGTAATATTAAATAATTTATCTATTTCTTCTTCTCAAAAGTATATATTATTTCTGCAGTTTTGTGTGAAGACTGTATTCAGAAACCCAATATTGTAATTGATTATTGATTAAATATATTGTCAAATAATAACCTAAGAACATTGTACTATGTAATGTCAAATTATACTTTATTATCATAAATTACTGATAAAATCAATTACCTAAAAATGATCACATTTTTCAATTAAAAGATTATTATTATTCACCAGTTCTTCTTAATTAAGGGAGAATTATGTTTCAGACTTTACAGTACTCAGCTTTTCACTACAGAATGGTAAATGTGCATGTGTTCTCGTGGCCTGTAGTAAATTTGTTGTATATTATGTTTCTGTTCACCACATATATGGCCCGGCATGGCCCAGTTGTTAAGGCGCTCAACTCACATTCCGAGGGTCACAGGTTCAAATCTCCGTCACACCAAACATGCTTGCCCTTTCAACTGTGAGAGCATTATAATGTTATGGTCAATTTCAGGTAAAAGAGTAGCCCGAGAATTGGAGGTGGGTGGTGATGACTAGCTGTCTTTCCCCTAGTCTTACACTGCAAAATTAGGGACAGCTAGTGCAGATAGCCCTCATGTAGCTTTGCACAAAATTCAAAACAAACCAAATCAAAACAATTTCAAATATTATTGAACAGATTAAGTAAGTGTTTAACATTTTCCTGAAAGTTTAATATTCATTCTCAACTTTTTTATGCTAAAAATTTTAATGTCATTATAAAATCTACTTAAAAACTTTCAAGTATGAACTGTAATGCCAACTTCTGTATTCAGAGAAATGTAATCAGCTAATCAAAGTTTAGCTTTCACCTACATCTTACTTAACATTACTTTTTTATTTCATTGCAATTGTTTAAGTTTTCTGTTTTTAATCTAGGTATTTTGATAGTATAAAGTAACACCACATAGAAGATGTCTTAAATTGCTCCTGTTAGGATTTGAATGTGTATAAATTACTTAGGATCCAAATTTGTATTTGGTATTTAAACATCACACAATAGGTCTGATTTTCTATACATGTTGAAATAATTAATGTTTTTCTTTTAGGGTAACTGAAGTCATGTCTTCATCACCAACCGTTAGATCTGTGGCTACTTCTCCAGATCCAAGCTTAGAGACATCCCCAACTGTTACAAAGTGTAGAGTAGGCCAAACTCCCTTTTGGAGGAGAGTCATGCGATTTGCAGTCCCCATCCAGGTGGCTCTGGTTGTTTTGTGTTGCCTGGCATGCTTGTTAGAACCTCACTGCTGTGACATCAAGAACAACTTCAGATTCTCACTGTTACCACAGTTGAGATACATCCGTGGACCACCTCCCGTGTGAGAAAACGAGCCAAGGTTTTATATTTGATAACCAAGGTTTAAGTTTAGGTCTATATATGCAGCAGCATCCTCCCTCTCCTGTAGATGTATTGGGTGGGGTTACCGTGTGTAGTCTAACTGTACTACACAGCTGTAGGATAACAACCTTTTCCTGACTTCTAGGATAAAATGGGTTGTCCATATGCTCAGGCCACTATGATATCTTTAAAGAAAGCTGGCAGAAAAAGTTTTACAGTGCATGAGTGTTGTGAATGGTCATTCATGCATGTTTCTTAGTTTTGAAAAATCATAGGAGAATTCAGTGGCATAATTTTACTGTATCGTGAGTTCTCAGTAGTTGCAAATGAATCAATAGTGCTTCTAATGTTATATTTTAATTGTTCATTACATTAAGCTATTGATGTTGACAAGCATATAAGTTGAGTCTGTTGCTACTTAAGTTTTAGGTTATAGAGATAAAATAATTTGCACATTTTTTTTTAGTTTTCACCAAAGCATGGATAAATTAATTAGTGTTAAAGTTGAACAAGTGATTTAAGTTTGAGATGTTAATATGTTAAGTGAAAATATGTGAATGGTGAATGTTGTAAAACATAACTGAAATATTATAAGCTTTACTTGTTTTTACACTTTTATTTGTTACAAAAATCATTTAAGAAGATCAGTATTACCAATCTTTATATATCTAGTTATGCAAAGTAAAGTTAATGAATAAAATTAAAATCAAATATTAAATGTTTAGGTTAAAATTATAAAAGTAACTTTATCTACTTTTGTTATCTGACTCTTTGATAAGTATTAAAAACTAACTTATCATATAAGTGATAAAGATTTCTTGTAAGGTTATGCTAATATACTTTATTGAAGAACATGCATGATAAAATGCTAGTAAAGACCCCTCCATGCTACACAAACCAGTTATGTTGTGAAATTTGTATTCAGATATATTTCTGAAGAAAATCCTAAGCCAAACAACTGTAGCTAAGGAAAATTCTGCATTTTTGGTCAAATGAGAAGATATAAATGGAGATCATTAAAAATTCTGCAGAAAACAGTGTTATGACATGAGCAGCGTGAAAATTTCCATCATAGTTTTAAATTTGGATAGATAACTGGTGCATATAATTAAAGCACAAAATATAGGAGTGTACATTAGATTATTTTGCATTACTTGTATATATAAACTTGATGCAAATTAATTGGCTTTTAAAACGTTGGTGTACACCTGACTATGCAGGAATTCTGGTTTGTAGTGGTATGTCCACTGTGCTGTCGTTACAACGAGTCTGTAAGAACCATGGTGCTCCATGTAGAGGTGATCAAACTACTGCCAATTTACCAGTGGAAATTATTATATTCACAAGTAAATAAATTAGTGAAGTATAGAAAGAGATTTTAAGAAAAATTATCAACAGGAATTAAACAATGAGAAACATAAGGAAATTGGAAATAAATGAAGTTAATGTGTGTTCTTCATACATGTTAAATCTGTTATGTTGCACTTAGGTATTTTCTTCCCCCACAGTTTGTAGCAATATTTGCCTAGTGTTTTTTGATAGCTGTTCTTTATATTGAAGAATTACTTGCTTATAAAATTTATTTTTAGTTTGTTTGTTTTATGATCTGATATGAATGTTTTTTTAGATAAATCTGTGTGGAATAACCTTCATTTCATTTTGCACAAGACACTGAGAAGTTACCGATTAAAATATTAGTCATTATGGTTAACTTTTAATTGATGTATGCTGTGTGATTGTGGTTTAACAGATAAACGTGTTTTGAGACCAAATGTATGTAGATACTGTAAGAATTATGTTCTGATGGAGTGGCAGTTAATGGTCAACTCTGATGCAATTGTTAACTGGTTATCAAATTTTTAAATACCACTAACAAAGTAAAATGTGCTAAGAGAGGCTTATGAATTATCAAAGGTATTATGTGCTGAAACATTTTCCCTCAAAAAGGGTACCTAAGAAAACTGTCATTATGAAAGTTCACTATTGATTCAGCCTCTTGATGGGTGCCAAAAATTAGCAGTGAGTGAATGTCTTTAGTGGACTAGACATCAATACATCTGTTACCCATTTTAATTATATGCACATTACATCTCACAAAGAAGATCATAAATCATCAATAGCAGTGATGCAAATGTGTGGAGAAGCATTAGTGCATTGTAACTATTCACAATATTTCTGAGATTGAAAAGCTTTCTCAGAGGTTAGCTGTTATTGTAAATAGGGTAAAATGTTTACCCTAAAATGCGTTCAAAACTAGAGGAAGTTCTCGTGTATGAATAGGCTTAAAGTTAAAATATAGATAACTTCTGTAGAAATAAGTACATTTTCCTGTACATTTGTTAAACGAGCATGATAAGTATCCTGAAAATTTTGCCTCTTCTACAGATATCTGTGATCCTATTAGGCTACAGTGGTTTACAGAAAACCTGATGCTGTGCAACATGTGGTTATCCCTCCACAAACCTGTAGTTAATGTTATATACCTAAACTTAGGTATAAAGCATAGCAGTAACATCTCTGCTACCAATATATTGCTTATGTTAGTTGCCACACCAGCCAACAGTATGTGAATTGTGTGGCTTTTGCAGTATCATTCATAGATTAGCATGTGTGTTTGTTATTTAACTTGCATTTATATTTACTCAAGTTTACAACATTTGGTGTTAAAACTTAAGAAGTTATCATCATTGTAGGCATAGGTGGTCTGTCAGTATATAAAAAGGCAGTTTCATTTGTGGACTATATTTAATATTTGTGTTTCTCAAATTATGTTCAAGTATTTCACTCTGTTCCAGTTTGCTTATTTTCTTTTGATGTAGATCAATAGTACGTCTATAGTATCTAACTGGGTATGGCCTAGTGGTTAGCATGCCAGATTGTAAATTGAAGGGTTCATGTTCTGTTTCTGCAAATTCATGCTCTAACTTTTGGGGCTGTGGGTGCTTTTGATTAGAGTTGACAATGGATACTGTATGCCATCTGACTTCCCTCTGGTTCTCAGTACAAAATTAGGAATAGCTTGTGCAGCTTTTAACTAATTTACAAAAAAATAAAATAAAATAAAACTATACTTTCTTAAGTAGAAACTCTTACTTATTAAGATAATAAAACATTTGCACTAGTATAATTTACTTTTAATGGTGCTTAAAAAAAGAGTTAGCTAGTTATGGAACTTTATTCAACTGAATAGATAAGGTCAGCTGAAAAGGTCCTTAGCAAAAAGAAGTACAATGAACACAGAGGGAGTTATTATAATTGCTTTGTGCTTGCTTAAAAAGGGTATTTATGTATACAATATACTGAACTTCTCATGGCATAGGAATTGAATTGTTATCCAGAAAAATATCCACGTGGTAAAGTTAATATTTTGGTTGTATACTCTTGTTATGCCACTACCTTGCTTATTAAGTTAGATTTTTCTGTTTCTCAACAATGCCTTTGACAAACATAAATATTCTTTACTCATGAACTTTTAATCTTAAACAGTTGAAAAAGAATCATTAAATATGTCAGTTTTTGTGTGCCATCTTTATATTTTTTTCTGTGTTGCCTAAAGTAACTGTTTATATGTAATTTCTGATGTTTTAAATTTATGCTTAAAAGATCTACAAGTATTTAGATTATTTTAATTTTTTGTGTGTTTTTAAATGTCATGTTGCTTAATTCAACATGAAAAATCAAACACTATTTTATTATCAGTTTTATCTTTATATGGAACCGTGTCATATTAACTCAGAATTCTTTTAAGCAAAACTTCATAATATTCAACTAGAATGTTTACAGTGTATTGTGTTTCACATAACACTAGGACAGACTTTAAATTACACTGCATAGTTACAATGATGGAAAGCAAGTTTTTTTTAGATTAATAACAAAAGTTATTTTTTAATGCGTGTGATATTTATGAAATTTGTGATGGCTTTAACAGCCAGTCCATAGTCCATAAACAGTTGGATCATGTATCATAGCAACACTGTTGAATTTATGTTTATTTAAACCTAAAAGATGTATCTAATGTATCAGTTTTGGAAAGTAAGCCAGTTGTAATGGTATACCATAAAATAGCCTTAAAGATGAAATTGAGTTTCTAAATTTAAAATAAATGTTTCAAAACATAAACTTCGAATATAAACATCTTTTTTTAATAAACTCATGAAAGAGCATGTTTAAGAACTTGTGTTTATATATATTTTATAGAATTATAATAGATTTATCTTTGCTGTTTTATCTGTGTATAAAGAAAATAGGTGATGCAGAAATTATCCCAACTCTTCTTTTTGTTAAAAAATAACCACTTTTTTTAATATCATACTTAAGGCCAGCTATTGTGGCCAATACTAACATCTCACTAATCTAACCAAAAATTACTACCAGCTTTGGTTTATCTCTCTACTCATTATTGTGTATTTTGTACAGATCTTTGAGAAATGTATCATGAGGGTGAAATTGTAATTATAGTTTCATCAGAAACAATCTTGAGCATCTTTACACAAAGACTTGTACACGGTGAGGCAGAAGTTATTATACATTTTTTATGCTTGGCACTAAAGAAAATATTCCATCAGCACAGTCAAAATCAACTTTCGTTGTTTGTTTCAGAGTAATAGTAAGAAATTAAACAACTATATAGTCACACTTAGCTCTACACTGCTCTACATGTGTGTTATTTTTTGAAACCACAGTTTTCTGATATAGTAACAGCAATTTTTGTTATCCAGCTTATGATTTTAAGTATGACAAAATGCAGTTCTTCAAAACAGTTTAAACACTGAAATATAAAGCAGTTTGAATTTGACAATAAAACTCTAAATCTAATAACTCATTATATGCTGTTTGATTTGACATGATATAGAAAAATAGTAGATAAGAAAAACAAAATTAACTTATGTTAACTAATTATTATTACTAATGATTCATCATATTGAATTTGAATTCAAATGTATAAACTTGATTCATAAATAAATTATTGAAACTGTTTCATGTCCTACACTGCAGATCTAAATCTCCCATGTTTCAAACTAAACCCCTCAAATTTTTTAGTTTAATATCACATTTATAGTTTTAGCTTCCCATTATTCCAAGAATTATTTTAATGTATGTAACAGAAAAGTAAGGAAAGAACAAAATCAGTGTAAAGAAAATCTAAAATTGATTATATAATTAATTATAAGATAAACTTTGAACTGAATTATAAAGCACAAGTTAACATTCAGTTTTTCCAGCAAACCATATTTTTTTTAAAAATGGCTCAAATATAATAAATTGTAGACATCACTTGTATATTTTTCAAGGTGTCTTTAGGCATCACTTTTATAAAGTTGAAAGAAAGCAATCTCATCTAATAGAAATGGAAGCTGATACAATAGTTCACAGTCCTTATTAGCTATCTCAGTTTTATAAGGGTTACTGCAGAAGTGTTACAATATGATTTACATCCATTCAACTTTAAATGTCATAAGATTTGCTATTAATATGAAGTAGTTCTGCTCCATTTGAAACTTTTGATTTGAAGTTTTGACTTAATTTTCACCAGTGTTTTTGTTCAAACTACACCACAGACCTCCTTTTAGTTGAATAATTAACTGCATCCAAAGTTAGATTGCTTGCTTAACTTGGAGGATAAACCTCTGTTATGTCTGCCAAATTCTAGCTGGCCTGAATGTTTCCTCAGCTTTGTATGTGACAAATATGATATGATTGGCATATTATTATAGTCTTCTTTACTTTTACTCAAAAGTCATTATTGATAATTGAGTCAGCTGATGTGTGTTTTTCAAAAGGCACAGATAATTTCATTCTTAACATTTTTATATTTAGAGCCACATTTTTAGTAACCTTTTATTTTGTTATTGATGGTTTAATAGTGTTAAATTTTAAGTTTTTCTAATATATGATAGTCCAAATACAAGTAACAATGTTTACATTAAGTTATTTTATGTGAATGCCATCCTTAAGGTTTTGGCTGAGATCAAGATGGTACACCAACATTTTATTTTTGTTCTTTTTTAAACTTAATAGTAAAATATGTTATTAAGTGTAATTTTAGGACACTTAAGGTGCATACTAAATATGTTGTTGAGAACATAATGTGAATTCCAGAAGTGGAATTGAATATCTGTTAGAAATTCTTAAAAAAAACTCAATTTGTGTTATTTGCACTGTATTGAAATGTGTGCAGAATACTTAAGAGATGGTTTTCATGACACAGCTACAAATTTTGATGAAAATGTATACAAAACATTTAATTTAGAAATTTTCAAGATATATTCAATACAAGATATGTAATAACTAAGGGAGATTTCAGAATTTAAGTTTGAAATAGCTAAAGTGAATAAGCTACAAGCTATATTTATTGTAAAAAAGATATCAAACTTTAAACTGGAAATTGCTAAAGTGAGTGTAGGTATGAGATACATGTATAGTTAAAGAAGATACCAAAATTTGAACAGCAGAAAGCTGAGGTGAGTGCAGCACAAACCATAGGTATTGTTAAGGAAGATGTCAGAATTTTAATTGGAAATATGTAAATTGAGGAAAACATTAACATTTAAACTGGAAATATGATGAGGCAGGTGTTGTAACAGCTACCTGACAGTGTGTGGAGAACTAATGGAATTTGTAAGAATGAGTAGTGTAAATAAGCCAGCTTACATAAAGTTTTGTTGGCTATGTAGGAAGCCTTTAGGCATACATTAGCAAGTTTATTCATAAAATTTGAGACAGGAATTGTTGTATGAGCTGCATATTTACTTTTTATAGTGTGGAGCTTATAATCAGATTTGGTTTTTAATTTGAAAATTGAAGTTTGTGTTTTATTGAAATTTTTCTAGTAATTGCTCATTTAAACTTTTGCAAAGGATAAAAAGTAAAAAGATATAAATACTTCATTACAGGTAGTATGGCAATGAAATTTATGTTAATTTCGTGGTTCATTTATTACAACTTGTAATATTATTTATAAATGTCATCATTACATTGTAATTAAATCTTGTTTTGTAAAAATGTCACCCGTAAACAAACGTACACAATTAAAAGTTGGGTGAATTAAACCTAAACAGTTTATTTTGTAAGAAATGCTGGAACAGTAATAGGTAAGATTTGGAAAGGTTGCTATCAGACTTCTTTAAGTCATCTAATGTGTTTAATTATTGATTTATGGTCATTAATTATTGGGTTATCAGGTAAAAAGAATTCAAAAGCTCAATCAGTTTTAATATTGTACTAATTATCT
This sequence comes from Tachypleus tridentatus, assembly GCF_004210375.1. NCBI lineage: Eukaryota > Metazoa > Arthropoda > Merostomata > Xiphosura > Limulidae > Tachypleus > Tachypleus tridentatus. Next base: position 74,610,984 of record NC_134828.1, on the reverse strand, counting down.
TTCATTTATGAGATTCCATTTTTAAGAAAAAAAAGACTGATTTGGGACCATTTGTACTCTTTTACATTTACGGGTAAGTAGTTTGTCGAGAATTTGCAAGAGCTAATTTTATTGTTTTAGATATTTTTTAATGGGGGGAATAACAGATGTTAGTTATTGATGACCAGATGAGCGAATTATGCTAAACATGATCACTTTAACAACCTTTTTTAACATTCTATTATTCATTTAAAACATGTTTTAATATATACAGTAAATAATAATATGTGAAAAAAAAATTGTTTTTGCTACAAATTCCCTGTTGAAATGTTTGCATTATATAGGTACTTTCTCTAGTCAGAAACAACAGATTGATAACAGTTTGAATATCATAGATTTAATCTTTCTTTTTTTTTCAGAATAGTTTATTGAAAGTTCTCGGACATTATAATTGTGTTGGAGTCCTTATATATATTTATCTTTTTTTTTCTGTTGCGTTTTTCTTCCCACATTTGTGCTTCTAAGTACCTTTCACACTCAGAACTTCACTAACATACTATCTTTATGTATTATTACTTCTATTGTATTTTTGTACTTACAGACAATCTAAATAAAATAGACGTTTTTCACCTAATTGTGCATTCTTTGTTCTCATCATTAAGTATATATAAAAAAATATATAATTTCCTTGAATTAATAGTATGAATATCTTTTTGAAAATAGTTTTAATTTTTGGGTTGATTTAAACAAATGTTTCCTTTTAGAAGTACCAAGATTTTTGCAACACATTAAATCAACTGTGCCATATACTGAAACAGGTTCTGAATAGTATAAACATTCTGTGAGAACATAAATAGTAAAAACTGTATGTTAAGGTCCAGTGGTACCACAGTATATTATTCAGTAATGTAGAATGCAACGTGGCATTGAATGCAGACCTTCATAATTAGTCATCATTACCAAATTAATGTTTTACTCACCACCATGCCCAAAGTCGAATAAAAATGCGGCCTGGCTAACGAGTGAATAAATGCTGTAAAAGTCTTATCAATGTTACAAGTGTAGCTACCAGTTTGGCCGCCATTTTGTATTTCATTCTTTCAAGTCGCGCACAGGGCTCATTTTCGGTTGCACTTTCTTTTTCACAGCTAACGTAGCGTGTTTTGTGGCCCCCCCCCAAAAAAAAAGTTGCAGAACACTGTGTAATTAACAAGAGTGATAGTTTCGCGATTTTCCACGTTTTGTAACTTAAACTGTGGTAATCCAAACTGTCGCATTGGATGTGTTCTGCTAGACTCTTTTTACATACCAAATTTCAAGGTGATGCATTAAGAAATATCTGATATTTTTAATTTTTACTGAGCTGCTTCCTATTTTTACTTCTCACTATAAGTACGGAATCATTATTTGATAGAAAAACACGCTTTTAAGGATTTTGTTGTTGTTGTTTGTTTTTTTTTTGGAATTTAGTACACTGAAAATCTTTTCAGCCTATAATTACCCCGCTAGTACAGCGGTAAGTCTATGAATTTACAACGCTAAAATCTGGGGTTCGATTCCCCTCGGTGGGCTCGGCAGATAGCCCAATGTGGCTTTGCTATAAGAAACATACACACAACCTATAATTAGATGTCTCGTTCAGTGTCTGTGTTGAATTAAGCACAAAGCTACAAAATGAGCTATGTGTGTATGTGTGATTCGTAATGAAGACTTATGACTTAGACAAAGAATAAGGGGAATTGGGTGAAGATACACTAGTTTGGGCACCAATTTTGATTTCATTTCTTTAAGTCACACAGTGAATCCTCTTTAGGACTCACCTTTCTTTCCACACCAAAGACGTTTTTGATTAGATTTGTATAGAGAAAGATGGATGGTATCCCAAAATTAAAATACAGTTCCCTTTCTGTGTCTGGTGTCAGTAACTTATGATGTTGGTACTTTTAATTTATAAGAAGCTTTAAAATGATTTAAGAGTACGATAAGCATCAGTATATTTGTTACAGAAGCTTTCTTTTAAGAGAAAGGTAAGAATTGCGGGTTTTCATACAGGTGTGTATTGGTTTGGTTTTTTTAATTTCGCGTGGGGCCAGATGGGTTAAGGCGTTCGACTCGTAATCCGAAGGTCGCGGGTTCGAATCCCCGTCACACCGAACATGCTCGCCCTTTCAACCGTGGGGGCGTTACAATGTGACGATCAATCCCACTATTCGTTAGTAACAGAATAGCCCGAGTGTTGGCGGTGTGTGGTGCTTACTAGCTGCCTTCCCTCTAGACTTGGCCCGGCATGGCCAAGCGTGTTAAGGCGTGCGACTCGTAATCTGAGAGTCGCGGGTTCGCATCCCCGTCGCACCAAACATGCTCGCCCTTTCAGCCATGAGGGCGTTTTAATGTGACGGTCAATCCCACTATTCGTTGGTAAAAGAGAAGCCCAAGAGTTGGCGGTGGGTGGTGATGACTAGCTGTCTTCCCTCTAGTCTTACACTACAAAATTAGGGACGGCTAGCGCAGATAGCCTTCATGTAGCTTTGCGCAAAATTCAAAAACAAAAGATTTCGCGTACAGGTACACGATGATTATTTGCGCTAGCCATCCCTAATTTAGCTGCGTAAAACTAGAAGAAAAGCAGCTAGTCATCACATGAGACAAGTTAATATCAGATATGCTTTACACTCTCAACTGTAGGCGCGTTACAAGAGTGACAGTGAATGCCACTATTCAGTTAAAAGTGACTGTCTCAGGCGAAGAATGCTGCCAACCAGTTGTCTTCCCTCTGATTCACAGTTTAAGATGAAGAAGGACCACTAAATATTAATGGTTTCTAACATTGTCTTTTTATGTGCATAATAAATCACTCAGGTAAACAAACAAATGGAAAAGCATGTCTATATTAAATACCTCTCCAATACAAGCAACTTGTCTATCAAGAAACTTGCTTTCTGTAAAGTTACAAGTCATAAACACAACTGTGGTATTAAGTTGTTTCTCTTATCTTGTAGAATGCTTTTTTATTGTGTTTAATGATTTCTAAGAGATAGTAGCTTAAAACAAATTGTTCAGGAGAATAAAGTTCACTATCCACAAGTCACACAATCACATTTGTTTCTCTCTCAATGAATATATAGCTTCAATGACTTTCTCTTTCTCTCCCTCAGAATGAATATATAGCTTTAATGATTTTCTCTCAATGAATATACAGCTTCAATGACTTTCTCTCTCTCTCTGAATGAATATATAGCCTCAATGATTTTCTCTCTCTGAGAATGAATATATAGTTTCAACGACTTTCTCTCTCCTAATCAATATATACTTTCAATTATTTTCTTTCTCTCTCTTTCTGTCTTTGATTGAATATGTAGCTTCAACGATTTTCTCTTAACGAATATATTGTTTCAAAGACTCTGCATGAATATACATCTTCAATTATTTTCTCTCTCTCTGAATGAGTATACAGCTTCAACGACTTTCTCTCTCTGAATCAATATATACTTTCAATGATTTTCTCTCCCTCTTAATGAATATACAGCTTCAGTGACTTTTTTTTCTTTCACTCTAAATGAATATATAGCTTCAATGACTGTTTCTCTCCCTATGAACGAATATATAGTTTTAATGACTCTTTCTCTCTCTCTGAATTAATATATATCTTCAATGACTCTACCTTTCTCTGAATGAACATATAGTTTTAATGATTTTCTTTCTTTCTCTCTGTGAACGAATATATAGCTTCAACGAATTTCTATATCTCTAAATTAATATATATCTTCAATGACTTTCTCTGTGTGTGAATGTACAGCTTCAATGACTTTTTTTTTCTCTCTGAATGAATATATAGTTTCATTAATTTCATTTTTACTTGATTCGCTCTCATGAACGTTTTCCGAATATTTGATGGTTCCAGTTCTCCTTGTGTTCCCAGTCATGTCAGCCAGAATTCTCTCTCGATTTTCAATCAATACTGCTGTAACCGCTTAAGTTCTCATCTAGGAGGTAGTGATGATTGTAGCAGTTGTGTTGGACAGAAAGGTTAATACATAACAGAAATATAGGTTACTAAGGACTTCACGAAATCGTTTCTATCTTGTCAATGGTGCAGTGATGTTGAATAGTATCCAGCTCCATGTTTCAAAGAAATCACATGAAATGTGCTAAACTTTATCATGACATTTTTATAGTCAGCCCATGTCCTTGACTATCCTCCAGCCTTTGATCTCTATACTTCGTACCCAATGTGTATGCTACCGATTTAATAGTTTGCTTATTTTCTCGCTAACGAAACTCTAAGACCTGATATTTAGAAGGATAGGTGTAGAGATTGGAAGTGGGTGTATGAAAGAAGCAAGACAAGTTGTAAATATAAAACTGACCCGCTTTTCCTGAAGAAAACTGAAGACGAAAAGTAGATCATCTGGGGTAACAACTATCTGAAATAATTTAAACATCATACAATTATGGGAGATAAGCATTTAAATAAATAAAAAAATCGGTGAATGCACAAAGTATTGAAAATTAAATGGAGACTTTACTGACCAGTTTTAACAAATCAAAAAACCTATTTAAAAATTACAGTTTATCATCATTTACGTGTATGACCAATCAGAATATTGGATCACGAGAATTTTTTGGCGGTCGTACACAAGGTAAAGTAGGACAACTATCCTATTAATCACTAGATGGCCTAGCATGTCCTAGTGGTTAGGTCGCAGACTTGAAAACCTTCACCGAATACGCTCGCTCTTTACGCCGTTCAACATTATAAATTTGTGGTTAATTACAATAATCGTTGATTAAAAAGAAGTAGCCTAAGAGCTGATGGTAGATGGTGTTGACTAACTGAATTCCATCTAGTTTATCACTTCAAAAGTAGAGACGGCTAACGCAGATAATCCTAAAGAAATTCCATAAACAAATAAATCAAATCAGTAGATAACTTTAAACTTTAGAGATAAAATATCCACTGTGGGAAGGTGAGATACAATGTAGCCACAATTATTCCTACTACAAAGTTTTGCGCTTATTTACCATACACTTTGTAATTTAGTTTTAAGAATAAGAAGACAAATGGAAACTATTTTTTTGCAAGCAATAAAACCTTAAATATTCACAAGATGATTCCAACCGCTACTGCAGTATTCAGTGGATACTTGCGAGAAAGGTATCAGTTTCTGTGATGTCGCCTTATGTTGTAAGTAAAGCATCCCTGTACAAAAATAGTTAACTTAAATATTAGATGGAGGTTGAATATGAAGTAAAGTGTTAAATAAATAACACTATGTAACACAGATTTTCTTCCTGGATAGTATGTGTTATTTTTTAATTGCTTATATTGTAAAAGTACAGAAAATGGCCATTATTCCCTTCAGACTTTGCTTTTGTGACCTGGATAATGAAATTTAGAAATCAACCTATTTTCTATGTAAAAATGGGCGAATTTATATCTTTTCATTTACATAAGGTATGAATAAAACAACATATGAATCAAGATTTACATGTATTTATACTAAAGTTATACAAAACTGATTAGAAATGAGTAGTTTTCCACACTTGCGAATCTTTCACGTGTCAGCCCCCAAATATAGTCTCCCGTCAAATTTTCGTTATACGCTCCTAGGTCACAAAAGCAAAGTTAGAAGAGAAAAATGGATCTTTTCCATTTACTTTAAGCATAAGCAATTGGGAAATAACACTTTCTGCCCAGGAACAGGAAAAAGTAAAAATGTTATTACATAGTGTAATTGAAGAATGTTGCTTTATCTTGGTAGGTATGACAAGGAATGATACATTTATTATTATGTACGTTCTACTTCCACAGGAATAACAACCAAGTTGATCGTGGTTTAGAAGTAATGTCGTAAAATAAGCATATTGAAGGCATTGATGGATTTATCTGACTTCGATCCGTCTACGTTTAGTCCTAGAAATACATTGGTTATCAACGAGTGTGTTTGTTTAGCATAGGGTTACACATTGAGTTATGTATTGGATTGTAAATATCATGAAAGATGTATTTTGTAATTACTTTTATATCTGCAAAAGGCATCGCAAAGTAATTGGTATGGAATTCGAATTGTTTATTTATTTGTTTTAAAGTCGAATACATTTATTGATTGTTACTGACAGAAAATAAGAACGAATATACACAAGTGTTATATTTCTGAGGTAAATGTTTCACTGTTCATGCTTTCCTGTCTATAAGTGGAAATAGACATGTTGAAAAAGTTAACTTGGGCATGATACAACTTTTTTATCCATGGTGGACAGAGCCCAGACAGCATAATGTGTAGCTTTGTGATTAATTACAAACAAACAAATGCAATTATAAGCATTTATAAGCAGTTTGTTCTGATCAATGAAAATGCGTCAAGGTAACGATTTCCATTATGTACTACTTAAGTGTTATATCCCTGTTTCAGTTTATAAAGTTTTTGGGTCTATTACGTTCAAAGCCGTGTATGTAATTTGACTTATAATGAGCTCACGTAGCACACAAATTAGCAAAAAGCATGGCAGAGCCATTGCTGGACCTAAATCTAATTCAACATTCAACACTCGGGTAGCATCGATGGACTCTAGCATCTTTCAATGATGCAAACATATGCAACAAGGGTTCTAGGAAAACGTTACTGACCAAATCACTTGTAAGCGAACGCCCTAGCGGTTCCTGCGCTCTTGATTAGTAAAGTTATGTTGGACGTTTGAATAATTAAGCTTTAGAGAAATTTTAACTTTGATTAAAGGATAAACAAGGAGAATAAAAACTGTGCCTGAAAAAAGTAATGTTACACACATCAAATGTACGACTTGTCAAAGAAAAACGTGAAAAGTTCCATTAAATACCAATAAGATACGTTTATTTCTTTACTTAAATCAAGCCCCCCAGTGGCTCAGCGGTATGTCTGCGAACATACAACACTAAAAACCGGGTTTCGATACCCCTGGTGGACAGAGCACAGATAGCCCATTGTGAAGCTTTGTGCTTAATACAGAACAACAACAACAACTACTTAAATCAAACACGTATATTAAAAAAAACCTCATAGATGCTATCAAAACCCACTTAGTAAGTGGTCATAGATAACTGTAAGGCAAAGCCTAGAATAAAAGATCTGAAATAATGAAAATGTAACTCACACGAATATATAATAAGTTTTGTTATTTTTCAAGATATTATATGAAGACTTTCAGAATTTATCTGACTAATTACTAAGCAGGATTAATCAACGCTAAGTTTACAGACGTACAACGCTAAAATCCAAGGTTCAATTCCTCATGGTGAACATGGCCCAAGTAATCTATTGTGTAGCTTTGTGTTAAAAAAAGTAATTACAGAAAATGTGGTTACAAATAATGAGCTATGGCCAGGTGGTTAAGGCACTCGACTCGTAATCCAAGGGTTGCGGGTTCGAACCACCGTCACATTATACAAGTTCGCCCTTTCAGTCGTTGTAGCATTATAGTGTGACAGTCAATCCCATTATTCGTTTTTAAAAGAGTAGCCCAAGAGTTGGCGGTGAGTGGTGATGACTAGCCGCCTTCCCTCTAGTCTTACACTGCTAAATTAGGGACGGCTAACGCAGATAGTCCTCAAGTAGCTTTGCGCGAAATTCAAAACAAACAAATAAGGAATAAATAGATCTGAATAAAATTTGTATCTACATCGACTGTACCGTGTAAATAGTAGAGATATTTTCTTATAACGTCTGTTATTAAATCGTAAAGTTTAGTGAGGAAGGTAAATCATACCGAAGTGTTCATAACGTGTTTAATTGGTCCAACGTGACTTTGTGATACGTGAATATTCACACCAATATCTGGCAGTTTATATTGCTGTATCTTTAGGGTGATAATGACTCAAACAGATTTCTAACTCTCCAGATCACTTGTTTTATACTAGCAAAAATATTCACCTTCCGGGCAGGTACTCGTATAACTGCTAGCTTCTGCAGAAGGCTCATGGGCCTGAGACCTTTTTTGAATTTTCTGACAGTTCTCCAGCGATGTACTTATACCTGACATTCAATAATGTTCACCATCCATGAGAAAAATGATTTCATTGAAAGTTTTAAAATGAGCTATCATTACATCACAGAGAAGATTTTATTGAAGTATTTCTCGGTAGTCACAGTTATCAGTGAAAATGTATTATTTTTCTGTAGCAGCACTCATGAGATTTTCACTAAAGAAAAACAAATATTTGTATTTTAAATTTGTTTCTTGATTGTTTTATATTTGAAACTGAGTCCTTTTTTGTAATTTTTATTGGCTAAGCCTGCAACTTTCTCCTTTTGTTTGTAATTTTTATTGTTTAAATTTAAACGTATCATTTTTATCGTAATTTTAAATGTTTTATTTATTGCTCAGCTTTAAAAATACTGCCTAGTTATAAAAATATTACCCAGTTATGATATGAGATATATCACTTTTGTGAACACTTCAATTGCTTTAATTATTGCTCAGCTATAAAAATACTGCTTTGTTATTAAAATATTAACCTGTTATGATTGGTGATAATCAGTGCGATAGTTTGCGAGATCTGAGATTAGGACATTGCTAAGTCCAATACATTAGGGCCTGGCATGGCCTAGCGCGTTAAGGCCTCGTCGCAACCAACATGCTCTCCCTTTCAGCGGGGCGTTATAATGTAACGGTGAATCCAACTATTCGTTGGTAAAAGAGTAGCTCAAGAGTTGGCGGTGGGTGGTGATGACTAGCTGCCTTCCCTCTAGTCTTACACTGCTAAATTAGGGACGGCTAGCACAGATAGCCCTCGAGTAGCTTTGTGCGAAATTCCAAAAACAACAACCAATACATTAAGATGCGGGACGTTCTCAAAGTTTACAATGAGAACTAGAAATATTTTCCCGATACTTCGAAGCTATATCTGTATATTATGACTATTATTTTTTGTCATTTAGAACTTTAACCAAACAGAGAAATAACCTACCAGTTATATCTATAATTAAAACAATGTACATTAACCAGAAACACATTTTAATTTCCTCTTCGTGTTGACATATTTATTTATGTCCAATTTGACAGTTTATTTCGTTATTCATGGACTGCATTCATACTCAACCACAACATTTAACTTAGAAGTTTGCCGTTAGATGTCGGTAAGATTCGCCATTTAAACTAAAAATTTAGTGTCGTACATACAAAAAAAATTAGGAACTTTCTTCAATTATTATATTTATCGTGAAATTTAATAGATTTAAATATAACGACACACATTAAGCAACATTTTAACTATTTTGATTTTTGATTAAGCTTTTTACTCCATTGTTCAATATATTTTATCATTAATTTAGATTCATTAGTCGAATATCTAAGGGTTATGTCAGCCTCCTTGTTAGCGTGTGTCCGAATTGTACTTTCAATGAGTCATGATTTTCGATCTGTTGCTATTGAAATACGGTTTGTACTTTGGAAATGTGGATGACCTGTAAGAGAAACATACAATAGTAACCCAAGGTGCTGCGAAAGATGCTGCTGACTAGCCGTTATACCTTAACCTATCAGTTTAAAGTTAAGGGCACGAAATTTTGAAGCAAAACAAACCAAAGCTATTGAGCTGTTTACAATTACTTGTCTGTATACTCTTGTTCACCAACACTCAGTTCATAGGGCACTTTAATATGGCATTTCTCTCTGTACAAAATAATTTAGTTCACCAAAATTTAATTTAGTAAACAATAATTGCCTTATAATGTATTGTATATGACTTTAGACCAACTACTGGTCTGCATTTTTTTCGTTTATACTATGCACAAGTAAAGCAGTAAATATTTTATTAGATGTTTCTAGCTACCAAATTTTATCTTCATAAATAAAAAAAATTCTAATGTAATTTTTGATGGAAGCTGTTCTCAACTGTAAATCTTCGTAACTGATTTTATCGAGTGGAATTTGTTTTTTGTTTTTAATTTCACGTAAAGCTACACGAGTGCTATCTGCGCTATCCGTCCCTAATTTAGCAGTGTAAGACTAGAGGAAAGGCAGCTAGTCATCACCACCCATCGCCAACTCTTGAGCTACTCTTTTACCAACGAATAGTTGGATTCACCGTTACATTATAACGCCCCGCTGAAAGAGAGAGCATGTTGGTTGCGACGAGGATTCGAATCCGCGACCCTCGGATTATGAGTTGAGCGCCTTAACCCACCTGGCCATGCCGAACTTTAATAGGTTTGTAGTCGGGTTAATTTTTAGGAGTTTTTAAAGAAATGATACGTGAGAGAATAATACCGTGGTACATAGATATTATAGGATTATTTGTTCTATCTGCTTTCACATAGTGATGAAACCGTATTAAGCAGTTTAATACAAAACATGTTGCGGCTAATTACTTTCTCAAAGAAAATATCAGTTGCCTGTTGTATCAGTGTTTGTGCGGTATTAATATGCTTGCGCCAGTACATCAAAAACGTCATTCTTGCATGTCTGAAAGTCATATAAGGCCGGTGTTTACCTCCATTTACCAGGTCATAAGCGAATGAAAATGTTGACACAAATTTCTTGTGGACAAGATTCCAGTCAATCGTACGTTAACTTATAGCTGGCCTCCCTGTGATACAAACAAACAAACTTACAGCTATTAGTGAGTTAGTTACAGCTGAGTAGATTGCAGAACAATGGGGTAAAGTCAGGACACAACGAATAAGAACGAACTGAGCAAAGTTCCTACTAGCAGCCTACCGAAATACAAATTCTAAGCCCATCTTTGAATATGCATGTACAGCATGGATCAACATAGTACCTAAGCACAAAAATACATTAAAATATATACAAAACCCAATAATTACTGCAGCATACAAAGTTTCTCATAACACATTGTCAAAGTTTATAAACTACACAAACCATAACCGATAGAATCTTGCATAGTACTCTAAATTACTTGGAAAAAATTAGCTCCCCAAAAAATCGATCTGCTTTGTGATTGATTAATTATGTGGAATTAAGCACAAAGCTACAAAATGAATGATGTGAACTCTACCCACCGCGGGTATCGTAACCAATCTTCTAGCAGTGGGAGTCAGCAGACATGCTGCTGTGCTACTGGGGGCCATCTGCTGTGTGAACTTACTCGCTATTACATACTTGATGGAAGTAACTAAGTACATCTCGCCTATTAGTATATGTTTTAGAAATAGACATTTAGTAAGTCCACTTGTTACTAGACTATAAAACCCACAGAAGTTTCAGACTAATATAATAACATGTTAAAAAGGGGGTTTTGTATGTAAAATGTGTTGTCTGTATATACTGAAGTGTTCCTTTACGTGTAAGACTTTACAATATCGAACATTGACGATATTATACACAACACAAGAATGTCAATGCGAATACATTTGCCCTAGAGATGGTCAGAGCAAGTGCTGTTTTGCTGTTTACTCTGACTCTCATGTTGTATCATCATAAACATTCACCTGAAAGCAAAACTACAGTTCAGACAAAAGGGGAGACCCAAGTGAACCTGACCCTCCCTGGTTTACAAAGACCAAAATACCCATAATGAGTAGAAGGAGAATCATAAACTATTGGTCTCCACCCCTACATCAGTACGTAATTACCAAAAATTAACTGTTATATGACAACTCTCATTGACCTCCATTGATGAGATCAAACAGTGTGAAATAAATATTTGATCCAGTTACGAGGCCCAGTATGGTCAGATGGTTAAGGCACTCGACTCCTAATCCGAGGGTCGCGCGTTCCAATTCCCGTTGCACCAAACATACTAGCCCTTTCAGCCGTGAGGGAGTTATAATGTTACGGTCAATCCAACTATTCGTCGATGAAAGAGTAGCCCAAGAGTTGGTGGTGGATAATGATGACTAGTTGCCTTCCCTATAGTCTAAAACTGCTAAGGGACAGTTAGCGCAGATAACCCTCGTGTAGCTTTGCGCGAAATTTAAAACATCAAACTTTTAGAAAGATGCTTACAACTATGTTTCACACCATTGAGTTAAAAATCATTGATAGATTGTGCATATCTTCACTGTTTAGTACTTTAGAGAAAACCGTTTTAAAAGAGCATTTAGACAACGTAGATGTGTCTTAGAATTAATCTATAATATATTCCAGGTAGGTTTGTGTGAAACTTCTAAAGCTCACAAGTCGACGTTTAATAGTCTCCTACCTTTTGTACTTTTCTTATTATTCTCTACAGAGAACAAAGTTCATGTTCTGTCCTTTTTTCTACATTGTCACAGTCGAAGACGAAGTGGCAGTGTGCTCATCTTCTGGTTAAAAACAGGGTTTCGTAGCTTAATAGTAAAATATTCTAGCAGAAGGAACTAACTATAAGTAGGCACAAAACCACATTTTTAGATGCTGGTTGGTAGTATTAGTGGCGACGTATGTTTTAGTGTTACAATATTGTTTTATTCGACTGCAGATACTTCTAATGATTGATCCAATACATAGCTGGATGCAGCTCAGGCACGTGAGTTCACATACCACAAGTGAGGACTTCAATTTATGTTATTTGTGTTAAAGATTATTTTGAAGACACGTTTTAAGTGAACTTGTGGACGTAATTGTTTAATCAATTTCTTCTTAGTTATGTATGAAATAATGCACCAGTAGTGTAAGACTATTTTTAGGAACATCTAGCATAATAACAGATGGGATATTGCATTTTTCAGTTCGGGTAAGGGTATTCTATTTATATAGATCAACGGAAAACAGTTTCTTGCAAGGATTTGTTTAATGTTCTTAACATATTATTTAAAAACTTCTGCCTTTCTTACGTGTTGAACCTTCTGTATTGCAGAGTTCTTAACCAGATTTTCTTTAAAAATTGAAGGATTGAAGCTTTCAAAATGTGAATCACGTCGGTCTAAAAGAAGCATATTTATGATACAGTTTAGTGATGAGTCTACCCTAGTTATTCAAGGTATGAACATCTAAGAACAAGAGTTTGTCAAACGTTGATTTTAACAATAAACTTTAAAAAGTAAATAAATTTGCTGACCGTCTCAGTGTTGTCAAGCGCCACAAAACTACACTCAACATATACCCCCTGTAATGCACAAACTATGACGGAGTGGTTAGTGACCTAAGTCTTGTACCTGAATTCTTTAATCTTTATCTGTGTTTCCTGACTGTTTAAGATATAAGCATCTGAGAACGAGAATTTACTATCATGTTGATTTCCAACAGCGAGCTTTGTGTTGGGGTATTCACCATTTAACGACTGGATATTCATCCCCGTTGGCAAAGCGGTATGTCACTAGAAACCGGATTTCGTTACCTGTAGTAAACAAACCATAGTTAGTCCATTGTATAGCTTTATCCTTAACTTTAAACAAACAAACAAGCAGTAAAAAGTAGAAAATTTTCTTAACCCACTCAATATTGTTAAACACTACAAAAGTGGCATCAACATGTTTCTTGTAAATACATAAGCTTACATTTTTTCAGGACAGGACTGTGACTAACTTCATCACGGAAGTTAAGAAGGTCACGAACAAGTCAAAGCCACTTCACCAATCTGTTCATAGATTTTACTGCTGCAAAATCATACATTAATCGGAACACGCGCAAGTTGAAGTTATTTGTTATCCAAAAGGGACTTGGGAAGTTATCGTTAATCTACGGCGATTTCATATTTATTTACTATCTTTATAGTTGTTTTGAATTAACTGCAATGGTACACAAAGGGTCATTTGTGCTCTGCCCACCAAGGGTATCTAAACCCGGTTTTAGCGTTGTAAGTCTACAGACATCCTATTGTGTCACTGGGGGGCTTATCTAGTCGTTAACTCGACTAAGAATATTCTAACACCCAGTTCGTGAGGAATGGCCCTCGTGTTTTTTCGACTTCGAAAATATGATTATTAGTATTCTATATTTTTTGTTATCAATTACGTAAGAAATAAGGACAGTACATGGTTGGTGAGTGTAAGCCAATTTGTAGATTAAAAAGTTTGTAGGTGCACAAAGTTGAAGTACTAAATGGAATGAGTTATGGGATTTCTTTTTTTTCAGTTACCGATCAGTATTGGTTTGTAGACCCGAATCAATGGTACGTCGTATTACAGTTAAGAACATTCCAAGGTGTCACATAACACCCTTTTTGCACCAGAAACGTGAACAAATTATATGGTATATGGGATGAGAAACGTATAGCTAAGGGTACATGTAACTACAGAAAATTCACCACCTTACCTTTATCATTTTCTAAAAATTGTTCTTCAAAAATGATGTAACTCACATACGTCATTTTTGCATAACTGAAATCTTTGATAACACAAATGTGGGTTGTAAGTTTACAGTATAAAGGGATTTAATTTAGATGATATTTCAAAAGAAAGACCACATATGTTTACTCTAGAAAATATGAAAAACCGTTTTGGGAATTTTGTGGGTTAGGTCACTTTTGTTTAACAACGACCAACTGTCAAGATAACAGTTGGTAACTGTTCAGAGTGAGATGGAAAAGTTTATATCAGCGATATAACGCATAATAACAGTGGACTAATAATATGGCAACAAATTTGTAGTTTGCACTCTTGCTACCATATTGCCAAATGGATTTTATGGTAGTAATAACACGGCCAATTTGTCAACACCAGGGGTTAGACGTCGGGGTGTGACAATGGTACATAAGGATACTCTGCTTGACAATTTTGTTGAGTAATGAGGAAACTTTGGCATTTAAGAGACTGTTACTTGGTTCTAAACACACCCTTTCACCACATACTAGCAGATATAGTCGAATTTCTCGCTGAATCGTACTAGATACAAGAAGAAGATTATGTTTTATTAAGTTATTTCATCAGTACAGTTTCTCTATTACAGGAATCCCAGTGGCTAATAAAACACACTCCCTTCATGCATTTTGGTACTAAATATGTAACGCTTAATGCCCTGTTATCATCACGCACATTGTAATATCTACACTTGTGTCTCTCTGTAGCACTTTCTGTTCATGAATTTTGTTCTGAAAACATGACGCCCAACTTTGCAAAGATGTTAATTAGATGGCAGTATCTCCATGACCATGAAACATATAAAAACTTTTATAATATATTCTTCATATTTTATGCCAGTACAATAGATATAAATGTCGTAGGCTCAAATAAAGCAGCTAATTTAATAATTTTTCAAAAAAAAATCGGTCAAACATGTTGAAAGAAAGCGCTTCTTCTTAATAACTGCTGGTAACATCTCACGTTAAAATTAGTTCATAAAACATTTGGCTTTATTGCACAATCAGGATCCAACAATTTTGCACTGTTGGTGAAGGAAAAAGACAGTTTTCTTGTAAGATAAAAAGAGGTAGTCGCTGAAAGGAAAGAATAAGAAGTAAGTAGTGGCTGAATACTTTTTAGTTACAAAAAAATATTCGGTCTTATGAGAAAATAATGGGCGCTAGGATGGATTGTCCTTGTCATAGCAGATGGAACATATTACCTTATATATAAAAAGAAGTAATTGTAGAACTTCGCACAAAAAGGATATGATGTCATAGTTATATATTTATTACGTAGTTTTCTTAATTCCGTCTGTTGGTCTGTTCATTGTGTAATAAAACTACAGAATATTAATAGAACAGCAGTTAAGGTCTGTCCATAGCAGATTCACTGTTATGATTTCAGATCTGCACGTCTTTTTCTCTTTTTTCTCGCTATCTTTCTATTTCTCTGTGTGCCCCTCCCCGCCTGAGTGGCTTAGCGGTAAGCCTATAGACCTATAGCACTAAACATCAGGTTTCGATTTCCGTAGTGAATACAGCACAGATAGCTCATTATGGAGCTTTGCACTTAACAACACTTAGCATTTAATTTTGTGATGACTTATATAAGCATTATTCAACACTAGATGATGCCAGCTTCGTTATCTTACATATTTTTTTATTGGACTACAACTAATTTCTCGGAATGTTCCGTTTTATCCAAAACAATAAATGTCTTTTCCTCCTTACTTTTTCGTCAACAAAGTACCTTGAAAGTTACGACTTAAAAGCCGAAAGACTGTAAAATATTGGAAACATACCTCTTAAGTCAAGTAACAATGGACAACCTGAGAGGAATGTGATAAAAAATATATATAACATATGCAGTTGACGTGTTTTATAACAAGGTACCTTGTTTGAAACTCTTAAGAGAAAATACGGAATTTTTTATAGTCTATTCTGTCTTCAGTTGTTAAGGTCCTTACTGTGTAGTAGTCCTCTTTTACTTTAGTCATCTGACCAACACTTGCGACGCTAATTGTTTTCACTTAGTTGTTTCATTAAAACATGAATTTATAGTAGTATCTTTTACGTAACTGCTATCTGCTGATTCTATCGAGGGGAATTGAATCCCTGATTTTAGTGTTGTAAATCCATCGACTTACCGCTGTACCAGTGGGAGACAAGAACTACTGGCTATGACTTTTTATTTAATAATGTGCAGGCTTTAACTAAACCTCGAGAACACTTCTGCATATTACATTGTAAGTTAAGTACAGTTCCTGTTAATCTGTATACATGATTTCACATTACAGTTTTCATAGAAAGAACTTCTGAATACTACAGTCTAAGTTGAATGCAGTTCCTACTGATCTGCATACTTGGTCTGACACTACAACTTCCATAAATGGGAAATCCTACACACTAAACTCTTAAGTTGAATGCAGTAACTACAAATCTGTATACATGGTTTATCACTTAAATTGATAAAGGAAACTGCTATTATGTTTGTTTTGTGCAAGATCGCTCATATAAAATTAGGTTCTATATGAGCGTGCTGGCTTTTATTACAGATACATGTGAGGATATTCTCGTGAAAAGTGCTTATAGGCAAACGTATTTTATTTTTTGAATCGCATTCGGATGTTCTATCGTTAGAATATACATTCTCTCTGTTATGGTGAGCTCTACAGGGGTGATACATAACAATCAACGATACTGACATCGTCTACTTTAATGTCGTGCGTATCTACTCATAGTGAGTTCAGGAAATGCATTAGTGTTTCATACATTTTTGTCATACCAGTAGTTATTGCGGCTGTTTTGTGGTAGTGAAGTTCCCCACTGAACTCTTCCCCCCCATTCCCATCCCACACACTTCTCTCTTCCATCCTCAAACTTTTCTAGCCGCGTCACTAATAGCGCTTGTGTTTCATTAAAACACTGCTACCGACATTCGTCTTGCAGAAAGGAAGTTGCGTTAATCCCATTTCTCGCCACATTAAATAAAACATTACAATATATTACAATTATATTATATATTACAATATATTCTGTTATGTTGTTCAGTGATGATAATCGCCTGTAGTTGCAAGCTTATAGGATTAGAACTGAATGCACGGGCATTGACCGAGTTTAGAGGTCATTGAGGCCTTACTTATGAAATAATTAAAAACTTTAAATTCTAGTTCACTACTCATAGACTGACAACTCATTAAATTGTATTACTAAACTTCTTTTACTATTTCACTAAGAAAATGTTTAAAACAATTACTACCCCCTCCTACCCTTTCCCCTTCTTCACTACTAAACTTAATAGCGAATATTAAATCTCTCAAGATCCCATTTGCAATGCTAATACGTTTACTCTCTCGCACAAGTACGGTTGATGCTGTGATTAACAGTATTTATGGTAACGCAGTATGGTTAGCAGTTCGTCATTCGTTCCAGCAAGACGCGCTTATCACAACGCGTGTCAGTGAACTATTTTCAGCGGATAACGTTTCCAGCCTGCATTGTTCCGATACGTCGTATTATTCGAAATTGAAACGTTATTTGTTGAGGTAGAGCGAAGCTTTACTGCCAGCTTTTACACGCCATAAAGCAATATTAGCTGTTTAAGTGCATTTTCGATTAATAACTGTGTCAACATTTTTTTTTTGCTTGATCAACGACTCTGAATGATAAAAACGCTTAAATCATGCCAAACTCTCTACTTTCACCAAAAAATACCATCTTTTTTTGTTATCATAAAAGATTTTACAATATTTTGCCGTAACGGGACTCGATCTTTTAACCCTAGGACTCGTAGTATGACAGGTCAACTACTAGGCCACACCATATCGTATGAGAATAAGTTCCAAAGAACATCATAAAACTAGTCACAAATACAATTAAAACCAAACTTTGACGTGGACATACATTTCCAAAACTTTTCTTAACATGTTCACTGCAGTGTGCAATAAATACAGTTCGCTGTCGAAACTGACAAATTTTGGATGTGAGAGATGAAGTTTACGGGTTTAGTAGTTTATCTAAACTGAAGAAAACACGATGATGTAAAAGAAGAGAAGCCTGCTTACAGAGATTGATGAGGAGGAAACATTATTGATGAATATTTTAACGTCTCGGAGAATAGTTCATTTAAAACGACAACCCTCAGTGGCTCTGCGGCTAGTCCAGAGGCTTACAACGCTTAAAAAGTGAGGTTTCAGTACAGATATCCCATTGAGTAGTTTTGCGCTTAACAACAACCAAAAAAAAAAAAATCCAAACAACTTTTATATAATATATATACTTGTATTTCGATAAGTCGTGATTAGAAAAATTTTGGTTAACTGAAGTTTACGTTTTCATGTTACTTTATTAATACTGTGAAGAAGTTCTGCACATTCGAAATATCTAATGATCCACATAATGTCTTCATGGTTAAAGACTGCTCGCAATATTCTAGAGTTTCCATCTCTACGAACTTCTAAACCTCTGACTAGAATGATTTTTTTCAGAATAATCTACTTCTTCCCTTTAAAACCCTAAACCGTCATAGTATACTAAAATGTAAGGTTTCTTTTCAAACATTTTACTTCCGACTCTGTAAGGTATTGCTAAAATATAAGTTTAATATCCGTTGTTTTAGAGGGGGTTGTAGCCTCAGGAATAAGTATTGATCAACCTTAAGCTTGGAAATGAATAGGGTGAATTTTTAGAATTTATCCCCTACCTTCAACCTCCAAGAACAAATTACTTTTCTCGTTTTATTCCCATATCAGTCACAGTCAAGTCTTCCCCTTCGAAAATTTTCCTGGCTTTGGGATTGTTCACAGTAACTGTAGTGTTTATATCATTGTCAACTCAAGAGTAAGGAATGGTGAGTCACAAGCAAAGACAACGAACTAAATAAGAGGTAACAACTCATAATCACCACATTCGTGTCCTTGAGCCGTTTAATATCTGACTAGTTCTCTGTATATCAAAATCCATAAAATTAGCTTAAAAGTGATACATGTCTCAGTATATAATCATTGACTTGCACGAAATGGAATGAAATGACTGATTACTTAAGGTTTTAATAAAGGTGGTTTTAACGTACATGTCTCACAACTTGCTGTTTATTTAATAAAGGTGGTTTTAACGTACGTGTTTTACAACTTGACGTTTATTTAATAAACGTAGTTTTAACGTACATGTCTTACAACTTGGTGATTAATACTTTTATATTTATAGTAGGGGTCTAATTTGCGATGCCCGTGAACATGGTTCGTACTTTTTGCTGTAAGTTTTGTATAAAAATGACGGTCAATACAACCATTAAATGACTATAGGTGGTGAGTGATGCTGATTTGTTACCCTACCTAAACGTCAACCCAGTAATATTACTGACCCATCCGCTTACCCAACTCATAATGTGGTGGCCTTAACGTTTATAACATAATATTCAGATATCTAGCAATAATATTGCAAAACAAACTCTTAAAATCACCATTGACCTATAGTCATTAGTTAAACGCATCATACCTGTGGCTGTCTATCCATGATCAACAATTTATTTTCAACTGATAAGCTAGAGGAAAGACAGCTAGTCTTGTTTGTTTGTTTTAGAGTTTTCGCGCAAAGCTACACGAGGGCTATGTGCGCTAGCCGTCCATACTCTAACAGTATAATACTAGAGAGAAGGCTGCTAGTCATCACCACCCACCGTCAACTCTTGAGCTACTCTTTTACCAACGAATAGTAGGTTTGACTGTCACATTATAACGCCCCGACAGCTGGAAGAGCGAGTATGTTTGGTGTGACGGGAATTTGAGCCAGCGACCCTCAGATTACAAGTTGAGTGCCTTAAACGTCTGGCCATGCCAGGACCCAGCAGCACATATAGTTATTGATTAAAGGCATCATATCCGTGATTGTCTATCCATAATCAAATATATGTTATATTTTAAACTAATAAACCAGAGGGAAGCAGCTAGTCAGCAGCACTCAATACAACTCTTAAGCTACTCCAATAAGAATACTAGAATTTGACCGTCATTCTTACAATAAACTCACAGCCCCAAAGTATGGAATGCCAACCCCTGAGTCAGATATAATTCATTGAGTTATCATATTTTTTCAACAGTTGTGAAGTAAGGTCTAGACAAATAATGCTATCTTAAGACTATTGATGTTATCAATTGAAAGACCCATAATTTATGTGAAAGACACGTTGTTAAGAAAAGAATGCTAGTAACATAAACTCGTTTGAAAAATGAACAAGTACATATTCTAACAAGTTCGTTTAAATAAAAATGATAATCATTTTAATAACGCAATAATTAATTAAAATGTTTCCAAGTCATATGAATGCGTGCAATGTTTTTCCGGTTCGAGGCTCGTACACTTAATGGCATAAAGTATATCTTCAGAAACTTCAAACACAATATTCGCAACTTTATTCAACATTTAACGATTGTTAACGTCATGTTTATTCAGAGAAGTTTTGTTTGTTGAATTTCGCGAAGACTTATTCAAGGGCTATATGCGTTAGCCGTCCCTAGTTTTGAAGTGGTAAACTCGAGCAAAGGCAAATAGTCAACACCACTCACCACCAATAATATAGTAATTAACTGCATTATTATAAAGCCACATGACTGAAAGAGCGAGCATATTCGATGGCGAAGTTTGATTCTACGGCCCACAGATTGTAAATCGAACCAAGTTTTCGGTGAAGTGAACAGTATCTATTTAAGATATTCATGATGACGAGAAACCCACTTGAAGTAAAAATGTATTTTCAAGACGGTAGGTGAGGGTATTGAAACTTTGTAAAGTAGTATAGTTTTGCCTTTCGGCAATTTATGTTCCAATATGCTTAAGTCAAATTTTTAACTTTCACTCAAAGTTGTTTAAGGAGAACTGAAAATCCAAGACAAATAAGTATGACAATATAGCTTATAACTCTGTTAACGAATAACTTCTCTGTTAAAGGTAAATAGTGTTCAAACTGTAGCTAATTTAAACTTCAGACACAGTAACAGTCTTAGTTAAGAATGAGCTGCAATACTAGCCACAATAACAACATAGCTAAAAGGGAGCTACAAAACTAGCCACTGTGACAACCTAGCTAAAAATGAACTACAATACTTGCCTCAATAATAACCTAGTTAAAAATTAGCTATAATACTAGCCACAGTAACAACTTAGCTAAAAATGAACTATAATACTAGCCGTATGTGACAGTCTTGGTTAACAATGAGTAGTGATTGTAGCCACAATAACAACCTAGCTAAAAATGACTTCCAATACTAACCGCAATAAAAAAATAAGCTAAAAATGAACTACAATAGTAGCCACAGTAATAACTTAGCTGAAGAAATTCAATCAAAAACTTAAATACTAGCCATAATAACAGTCTTAGCTAAACATGAGCTGCGATGCTAGCTACAGTAACAGCCCTAACTGAAAAGCATAAGAAACTTAGATTCAACAACAGTAACAGCCCTATTCACAAATGACTTTCGATATTGGCTAAAGTAATAACCGTATCTAAAAAAAAATCTGTTGACATACAATAATTTGATATAGAAATAGGCCTGGTTAATGACAGAAATATCCACTCGTACTTGCCAGATAAATAGTCCTACCAAAAAAAAAAAGCTGTTAAAGTAGCCCTGAAATAGCTGTAGCTACGTGCTACAGAAAGAGCCATAGCTAAAATATTATTATACTAGTCCTAGAAATATCCATACTTAAAGCAGCTGCTAATATTATCACTCAAATAGTTCTAGCTAAAAAAACTACTTGTACTTGCCCTGGAGCAGACCTAGCTAAAGAGCAGTTGCTAATACTAGCTCTGATATAGTCCTAGCCGATAAAAGCTGGTCGTATTGGCCGTAGGAAAAGTCTTAGCTTTTGGGCCGAGTTAGAATGTTCCCCCGCTGGTACAAATACAGAAACAACACTAATAAATAAATACAAAAGCTTAGGTGACCATGCAAAAAGAAATACCCTAGCTAAATACAAGATGGAATCATCACCAGCCGCGGCGCCTGAAATTATTGTAGGTAGTATTAGAATAAATTAATGCAGGAGACTTTATTTTCATTTTTTTTTTTTAGCTATATGTACATGTATTAGCAATACCCAAGCGTTGAGCGTGCGTACACCCGATTCGATTTTGCTACTCTTTAGGATTTTATTTTACCAGCCTACCCTCAAATTTAAAGTTGTTTTTTTTTTTGGCATGGTTAGAGTAATTTAATTTATGAGGCCTAAGCCGTGATCAAATACACCAGTCGAAAGGGTTTAAATTCCTGGATCTCAAGCTGGCTTGATATGTTTTGAATTTTCTTCGAAGCTACACGAAGACTATCTGTGCTAGCTATTCCTAATTTTAGCAGTGAAAGACTAGAAGGAAAGCAGCTGGTTATCACCACCAACTGCCAAATATTGGACTGCTCTTTTACCAACGACTAGTAGAATTGACTGTCACTTACTAATGCCCCAACGGCTGAAAGGGCGAACTTGTTTGGCGAGACGTGGATTTGAACCTGCGACCCTCAGATTTTGATTCAAATACCCAAACTACTTGACCATGCTTGGCCGTCCAAAATTGTACTTAGAACTCAAATCGGTCAATAGATAACGGAGCTATGAACTAAATGTTTGTACTTAAAAAACAGCCCCACAGTGATATCTCTGAGAACTTATACTACTAGACATTGGGTTTCGATACCTGTGCAGGGCAGAACATAGATAATCCTTTGTGTAGCTTTGTGCATAATAATAAAAAAGTTAAAAAACAAACAAATTCAGGACCATTCTATGAGCTGCTATGCCGCGGCTAATAAAAAAGTTGCAATATTTTATCACTTACAAGTCAAACAAATTAATATTTAGTAGTTCATAACGCAGAAGGCAGATTATTAAATTTCAAGATGTTGATTGTGTATTTAGAATTCATGTTTACACTGCATAAACCTGTTTTGGCAAAACAAAATGGTAATAAACAATATATGCTTTTCCCAAAGACATCTTTACATCATACAAGTTTTGTTTTTCACATGTGCAAATACAAGTGAAGGATCAGTTTATTTTAGAGCAAAGCCACATTGGTCTCCCCACTGTATCCACCGAGGGGAATCGAACTTCAGATTTTGGCGTTGTAAATCCGTAAACTTACAGTTGTCGCACCAAAAGATCACAGATAAAAGAAAGATAAACTGGTAAAGGTATTTATTAATTAGTTATGCTACTTTTAGTTTAAAGCTTCTAGTTTTGAAGAACAAACAGTTCAAATTTTGTGAAGTCCAATATTTAACTGTTACTGTTTTGATTTAAACACGTGGCACAAGTTCAACAAATCCATGTCTCTGGTTTAATATAATTTCAATTTTATTGGTAACCTACGAGAATCATTATAGAATAAAACAGCTGTATTTTATTGTTTAAAGTGAAATCCAAAGAAAACCAGTTTGAGTGTAACATTGTACGAAGTTTCTTGTCAGACAAATGACTAACGTGTGTCGTCAGCATATGCTAGTTAATTTACCGTGACACACCTACGTTGGTAAAGCTGTCCTATTGACCATTTATATAATGGCTTATCATTAAATCAGTTTTGAATATTTCGTCTGGGGAACGATTTAAAAAAAAAAGTCATTAAACTTCTAATTCACCAAAGCTGCTCACTCGTCATTTGACACAAGACTAGTAAATATTCTACTTGTAAAAGCTTTGGTATTTAAACGTCTAACTAAATTACCATTCACTTTCATAGAATAAATTTACCATAAAACGATAAGTCTGCTGTTTATTTTTATCACCTAGTTATTCTAATTATCCATTTTATATTCTCTTAACAAAAGTTAAAGAACTACTGTAGTCAATAAGCACTCCGCACTTTTGTGGGATGGTTTCACGAAGTTAGGCCTACTGTTATTAATGATCAAAAATTACCGGACGTCGCCACCACTCGAGTATCAGCCATAAGAAAGGAAAAGATTAATTACAACTAGGAAATTGCAAAATAGTCGTATTATCAAATTTGTACTAAATATACTAATGACTTTGAAGATATAGGGGACACGGTCTGTGTTCAGTTAATGATTTCACGAAATAATGGAAGATGATAAATTACAAAATCTTTTTTTCCTATTTGACAGCGAAGCTCCCTAAATTGGAACTGAACAGAAGCTGTATTCAAGAGCTTAATTAATTATTTGTCTGTCTATATGTTGCATTCGCTTAATCTTTTATGCATAACGAGTTTTGCTGGCAAATTAAACTTTATGTAAGTACTATGAAAACTAAAATATAAAGAGTTATATTTCATATAAGTGGTAATGTAAAAACAAAAGAAAACATAATGAGAAACAAACGCTTGCAAGAAATTAAACGAGTAGAAATACACTTATTTTGGATGTGACGAAATAACAATAATGAACAAGAAAACCTAAGTACTAATATTTATCGATATGAACAGTACCTATAAAACATATGAGCTAAACAATCAGGTGGGAGACTTCCTGAGGTTCAGGTAGCCATCCCTAATTTACAGTTACTGACCAGAGTGAGACTAACCAGCCAACAACCTTTGCCGCCTAAGCGTAACTGTCACATTTATAACGCCACCACAGCTGAAAGTGCAAAGTGGAATATTATGGTGAAGTATACAAAGCATATTCAGTATTTTCTCTCTCTTACAGTTTATTAATTTAAGCGTTTGATGCTTATTTGCAATATATGTAGTTTTGACAGAAGAATGTTGCTCAGTGAAAATGGTTGAGCTCCTTTCGATCTAGCTGCTTATTGTTTTGAGTCGTTCCCTTTTGATATCACGTGCGCTTCTCGTTGGAAATTTTACTATGTAATAAAGTACATAATTCAAGAGAGAACAGTAACTTTTATACTTTTAGATTCTGTGGCACGTTGAGGATCTAATTTCCTTTATTTTTTATTATTGGAGTGACTGTCATTGACTTGGGTAGCATTTATGCAGTGAGGGGGAGTAAATTATATAATTTTGTATACAGTACTATGCTTCTCAGACTAGAAAAAAATAGCTGTTCCATAGGACAAGCAGCTTTCTGAAGTAAGAGAATTTCAGAATCCAATGAAACTCTTTGTTATAGTTCAGTGCATTCGTTCAGTTTCATTGTCTTTGCTCTGAATAAATATTACTTTTTTTATTCAATCCTGATTGTGTTCGGTCTCTTTCTTGCTTCAAACTCAGTCAGCCAAAGTCAAATAATTTCAGACTTAACTTTCTCTAATAAGTTCCCTAAAGCTCCTTAGGTTACTGCGTTTACTCTACTTATGTCTAAAGATATTAGTATACCTCAGAGTAATGAAGTAAAGATAAGTTTTCATGACTCGATCATAGATCTTGTTATTGTAAAGTTTTTTGTTCTTCACCGTTAACTGAACTCTTTTTATCTCTTGTGTGCTTTAAGTTTAATTATATCTGAACAATTAAAAGGCATTTTTACACATTTATGGCCCAGAAGAAGAGTATGTCATTAAAGATTGATAGTTGTTTGAGAAAGTGAGTGGGTTTCAAAACCAAAAGATATCCTGAGTATTAGACTTTCACCAGTGCTTTGAAGGCCAATAATCACAAAGTTGCCACAGCTGTGGACTCGGAAAGGGAAATTCTATTGCTGAGGGTTGAGCTTGATGCATAGGAGAGGCATCTGGTTGAGGTTTGTCACGATGATGTACTATTTGGCAAATATGAAACACAATGGGCAGTCTCTATTGGATTCTCAACCGTTCACCAGAGTGGGGTATCCTAACCATAACTGAAAACAAATAGTGCTACTTTTGGACAACGTTCACTTGCCTGAGCTGTTTTGTTAGTAAGTGAGAAAGTAGGTGCAGCTAGTGATCTATTATCCTGAGCTGGTTTGCCACCACATGAAAAAGTTGATGCAGCTGGTGATCCATGGGATAGTTGTTAGCATCTCCATAATGAGTGGTGTGCTGCAAGTAAGACCATCGGTCTTGGAGAAATCTGGGGTCATGTAGAGCCCATGATTGAAATACCCTCTCCAACTTCTCTTTCTCTTTCCTGTTTAGGAGATAGTACCTTAATGTTTTTTCTAAACATATGGATTCCTTAACACGTTTCTTACACTGCGCTCCTGATGTTTAGGAAGGATCAGCCTGGTGATGGCTAGGACTCCACAGTAGATAGGCTTCTATTGCCATCACAATTCTCTATGAGAATGGTTAAGCAGTTATATCTTCCCATATTCAAGGATTCGTCTAATCAAAACTTGGACTATTTCTTATAGCATTTTAAGGTGGTAATTGCTTGGAGCGGCTGAATTCAATAGTAGGTGGTGCAGTTGCAGATGAGCTTAAATGATTCTGCACTTGACTTAATCCATCTAAGTGAGTTTGAATGGTATATATAAAGGCTTTTAACGCTAAACACCAGGTGTCGATACTCGTGTCGAGCATAGAAAAAATACCTATTGTGCAGATTTGTGCTTAATAACAAACAAAACACTTCTGAAATAACAGATATCCAAAAGTCAGTAAAGTTCTGTTGCACAGTTTGGATTAAAGAATTAGTAAAAGGCGTCATTCCTAGCTACATCTATGGCATTTCCACTATCAGCACAATCACAGCACACTAAGCGATTAAAATTTGTATAAAATATTTGCAGAACAAATGACAGAGAAAACATCTTCACAAAATCACAAAATTTAGAGTAATTTAATAACAACAAAAATACTTTAAATACATACTCAAATATCTATAATGAAAAGAGCCTTTGAATATAAACTATAAATGAACACTTACAACGACCTGAATAATTGCAATTGTTGACTATTTATGTAATAAGTTCTCTTGAAGTGATTGTAGTTAGATACAGAGTCGTATATTCTTCTAATCACTGTGAAGCTAAATTATTTTATGTGATGATGAATTTAAAAGAAGCAAACTTAAAAACATGTTTTATTTTTGTTTCAATTGTCATTACGTTTAGTCGAAAGATGAATACAGACACCAGGAGGGCAAATTTGCTTCAGATGGCACATTTACCATACAGATGAAGGCATTAAAGTTGAATAGTTGTTAACATGTTATTCCATTAACTCATCATGTGTGATGTCATTATTGCTTTTTTTGTTATTGTTATTCACAATATGTTATTTGTACTCTTTTCACTGCGAGTATCGAAATTAGAGTTTTATCATTATAAGCCTTCAACTTGCTGTTGAGCCTCTTGAAGATGTTATAGGTGCAAGAGTACAGCTCTCTCTATATGTATTTTTGACCTAGTTAGTAAAGACGAAAATATATATTCATCAAAACAATTTTAATAGTGTATTTTAATATTTATATCTGCTTATACTAGAAGAAACTTCACAATGAAAACTGGACAAAATAGTAATGTATGCTGCTACACACACACATAGCATTAGAAGCCGAGGATTTCTTTGACTTAATAGATAAAAACAGTAGCTTAACTATTTGATGTTAGACCAAGATAGGGTATTTCAGTTAAACTCATTATACCTACTGGCTAAACTTCAAGTAACTACTCCTAAGTGCGGAAGACTTTGTTAAAGCTAAAATATCATGACTTTACTAATTACATAGGCTTGCGAATTTAAACTTCATAAAAGTTATTTTAGTTTCAATAAGGAATTTCCCATATTTCAGCTACACTGATTTCGAAAATATTATTCATTTTGCTTTATATCACGTAAGAATATTTTATAAATCGAAAAGAAAAACTCTTACTTAAATTATTATTTCGTTTAACACAGTGAACATTTTATTATGTTTGTTTGTTTTTTATTTTAGAACGATTCATAAGACTCATGTCGCGATAGGTCTAGAGAAATATATAGCCAATGGTTGTCAACATTTTAAACATAACAAAATGCGACCCGATTTCAGTAAAGATGACTCACTTATGTAAAAGTGCATATGACGTTTTATGAAAAATTTGTACGTGATGTAAAAAAATCATATTATGTTCGGACTCAGCGTACAGGAATTATTGTTGAACATTTAAAAAGTTCAAGACAGTAAAACCATCGCAGACTGATGTGATCAAAAATAGAAGCCATGTTATGCAAATTCCAAATAATTGGCGACGTTTATGTTTTTTCTTATAGCAAAGCCACATCGGGCTATCAGCTGAGCCCGCCGAGAGGAATTAAATCCCTGATTTTAACGTTGTAAGTACGTAGACTTACCGCTGTACTAGCTGGGGGCAATTGGTGACGTTATTGTGCCAGGAGTAATCACTGAACGGAGTAACGGACACTTCTTAGTAATTCTATACAACTTAGTTCAATGCATTTATTTACTTTCATTCTTCATATTTTCTTTAGTATTTTTTTTTAATTCAGCTTAGTCCACCTCTACTTGGACAGCGTTAAGTCTACGAATTTACAAAGGTTATATCAGGGAAATGTGATACATTTCCTGACGTGTCTCAAGCTACTGTGGTTATTATATTTGTGTGTAAGATTATCAGTAAGCTGCTGTGATTGTTATACGTTTGTGTAAGGTTATCAGTAAGCTGTTGTGATTACTATACTTGTATGTAAGGTTATCAGTAAGCTGTTGTGGTTATTATACTTGTGTATAAGGTTATCAGTAAGCTGTTGTGGTTATTATACTTGTGTATAAGGTTATCAGTAAGCTGTTGTGGTTACTATACTTGTGTGTGTATCACATAATTTTATATTGTAAAAATTATGAATATATAAGAAAGAAATATTTTCCTAAAAATTATTTAAATTGGGAATTTAAGAATTTATTATTAAATGCGTGAGCAGTAAATGGTATTAAATGTATTATTACTGATATAATGGAAAAGTTATGTTGAAATTTGTTTGATTTATTTATTTTGTATTTTTACTATGTACGTAACAATCTTGTAAATTGTAAAAAATAGTATTATTATTGTTATAATTATTGTAAAAGAAAATGTTGAAATTTGTTTGATTTATTTGTTTTGTGTTTGTTACTAAGTATGTAGCAATCTTGTACGTTGTAAAAAAAGTATTATTATTATTGTTATAATTATTGTAAAAAGAAAAGTTTGAAATTTTTGTGAGATTTATGGATTTTTGTTTGTTACCAAGGTGGTAACTTATATAATACATTGTAAATTCTGTAAAAAAATAAATAAAAGAGGGGATTGACAACAAATCTTTTAGTTGGAGGAAGTCTCAAATTGTAATATTACGTTTTATTAGTTTGATTTGCTCTATTGGCCGAATTTGTAACATTCACATTTGAGTGATTAGTGAGTAGTATTGGTTTGTAGCAACTTAATCATTTTTCAAATACCCTGTAAGGGGTCGTTTTTTTGGTTACTATACTTGTGTGTAAGGTTATCAGTAAGCCATTGTGGTTACTACACTTGTATGTGAGATTAACAGTAAGCCATTGTGGTTACTACACTTGTATGTGAGATTAACAGTAAGCTATTGTGGTTACTATACTTGTGTGTAAGGTTATTAGTAAGCCATTGTGGTTACTACACTTGTATGTGAGATTAACAGTAAGCTATTGTGGTTACTATACTTGTGTGTAAGGTTATTAGTAAGCTGTTGAGGTTACTATACTTGTATGTGAGATTATCAGTACACCTTAGAATATCTTGAACCTCAGGATTTGCAGTGCACTAAGATAATCACTAAATCACACTTAGCCAAAGAAAGGTTATACTTTAGTTTAAAGTAAATATCAATTGTGTTTTTGGAAAGGTAATCATTTATCACAAATTCTCTTTGACAACTGAGCATCGTTCTTCTGTTTAGGGTTCTAATTTCCAGTTCCCTTTGTAACTCTGAATGTCTTACTGGTAAAGCTATGACTCTATACAGGTTATAGATGTTGGTAAAAAAGGTTTGGAGTGTTTCACTGATTTTGAATTTTAAAACAATATTTATAAGTTTATCATCAGACAAACTGGAAAACGAGTACATAAAAGAGGTATTAAACGAACGATAGTAACTTTCATCGTAAATTTGTTATAGTTTTTATTTAAATTTCGTCCAAAGCTTCGCGAGGGCTCTCACTCTGCGCTTCATCGTTAGAACATGGAAACTTGAGAGTTGCAAAATTCATATATCTAAATATACCGTAGAGCACTGGTGTAGAAAATTATTTTCAATTAATGTTTGTTTGAATTTCGCGCAGAGCTACATGGAGGCTATCTGCGCTTCAATTAATGTAAAAGAGTAATGGGGATTTAGTGCAACCGTTTTTTATTTTGTTCGAGTACAGGATGGTTCTTCAGCATATATTGGAAAGACGTAACTCACTAAATCATTGAAAACTGGAACTTTGTTCTGTTTAAAGAGTTTGACTAATTGTTATTGCTGAAAAATGTAGATCAGTATTCATTATGATTGAAAATGATCTGGAGAAAAACTCATCGCCTTGTTTATACGTTTCTTATAATTGTTCCGTCAGGCTATCAGCCATTTCACGTGATTGACTTGACTGTTCCTTCACGCTATCACCAGGTTCACGTGTTCCACTTGACTGTTCCGTCACGCTACCATTTGGTTCACGTGACCGTTCCGAAACGGTCTAGAAGCTGTGCATTTCCCCTGTGTTTAAGCGCTCACGATGTTTTTTATACTTTAAGACCCCCCCCCAGAAAAAAAACAACAGCGAGAAAAAAAAACACCGTTAAACATTACTTTATAAAACGTTATTATTTATTGGATCAAACAGATAAATTGTTTAATAAGTAAAGTACTACAATGGTTTTAGTTATTGAAAACATGTCCTGTTCTTTGAGGCTGTAGACGATCTATGAGAATGACGTTTAAATCCTACTACTACATCAGAGAAGAGTACCCCAAGAGCTGGCGGTGGGTACTGATGACATTTAACTTTCCATTAGTTCATCGGTTCAAAATCGTTTAATGAAGTCCTACTTATCAGTTGTACAAGATAATATAAAACATTCGACCACATGTAGAAATAACTACGAAAATGCACGATTTCTGAGGGAGATTGCTACAGTAATAAATAGTACACAAGCATCGTTAGGAATACAACATCCCTCCAGGTAGGTACCCATTTAGCCACAAGTAAAATACATCATACAAACTACAGGGAATCAGACAGGAATGAGTTAAAGGATGGCACCCAAGCCCACAATGTCCTTGGAACAGTTACACATCCTTCTTCAACGACCATTTCTCTCCATTGTATTTTCCTTTTAGTGAAAATTTTGTTTATATATTTAAAAACGGCTTGTATGAGTACAGAAAGCACTAGTAGAGAAGCGAACAACGTTTCGACCTTCTTCAGTCATCGTCAGGTTCACAAAGAAAAAAAGGGTTACTGACCGGTAGCTGACCAGATGTTTGAAGTCGGTTGTGTAATTGAGTGTAGGAGAGTAGAGGGCGTGCTTAGATGTTGGATATATTTATTAATATAGGTATAAAGGTGTTTCCTTGTATTGGTTTATTTTGGACTTGAGTTATTGTATAAGTAAGGCTTCTTTAATTTTGCGTCTGTTCATGTTTGTTTCTTTATTTAGTATTTGGG
Source organism: Tachypleus tridentatus (assembly GCF_004210375.1). Lineage (NCBI taxonomy): Eukaryota > Metazoa > Arthropoda > Merostomata > Xiphosura > Limulidae > Tachypleus > Tachypleus tridentatus. The sequence continues at coordinate 74,579,299 of NC_134828.1, read as the reverse complement.
TGTTTTCTATGGTTATGTTGTGTTTACCCAACATATAAGCACGCCTTATACATTCCTACATTCAATTACACAACCGCCTTCAAACATGTGGTCAGCTAGTGGTCAGTAACCGTTTCTTTCTTTGTGAACCTGACGATGACCGAAGAAGGTCAAAACGTTGCTCGCTCCTCTACTAGTGCTTTCTCTACCCATATCAGTCGTTTTTAAATACACGATTTTCTCTACAAATGGGTTTTCTCGTCATCACGGATTTAAAAAAATTGTTTGTTTTGTTCTCCAGTGCTCACAGTATTAGTAAATCCAAATATCATGATTAGTCTAAATGCTAGTGTTATTGTATAGCATATTGTCAATCACAAGATCCATAATTCTGTCCACTATAGCTCGTTGGCTATAACTTGTAACACTCATCGATATAATGGCGTTTATTTCTTTGATATCAAACACTATTAAATTACTGGTATACTCTATTTGAAAGCATGTTCCAAGTTATGTTCTGTGTTTTTATTTTGTTTTTATTAGCACGCATAAGATCTTAATGACATAAACATGTAAACATAGATTATTATTCAGGTACGTGACAGTTTGTGATCTTGTGAAGCATGTTTTTCCCATACTTAGAGGAGAAAAAATGAAAACGAAGCTCAGTCCTGAGAAAGCTTTCATGACGATAAGCGATGCGATATGTTAGATTTACAAAATCAAGAAGAAAAACACACGCTCATTTCACTTGTAATGTAGTCTTTCCATCAACACCAACAACGATAGAGATGCTGTTTTTTTAGAGGGAGGATAAGATGGATACTTTATACGGCACCATAACAGTCTAGCTATTATCAGTAGAAAGTACAGTCGTTTTTATAAGAAGCGTCTTTGACATGAGGAAAGATCAATCGGTATTCCCTTTTTGTTTTTTATTTTTGTTCACAGTTACGACCGTAGCAAGTGTTTGCAATATGAAGCATCCAATTATTTCTCCTTCATAGTGACTTCGGCAGATCTTCATGTACCAGTCAGAACCTTTATCTAACTCAATTAACACAACAGGAAGTAAAAAACACGAAAAAGGGGGTATTAAATCTTGTTGCACAACTCAGTACCCTTATCTAACTTAATTAACACAAAAGGAGATAAAAAAGAAGAAGAATAGAAGACGGAATATTAAATCTTCCTGTACAAGTCAACACTCTTATCTAACTTAATTAACACAAAAGAAGGTAAAAAAGAAAAAGAATAAAAGATGGAATATTAAATCTTCCTGTACTAGGCAACACTCTTATTCAGCTTAATTAACACAAAAAGAGTTAAAAAGGAGAAGAAGGATAGAAGAGGGAATATTAAATCTTCCTGTACTATGCAATATTCTTATCTAGCTTAATTAACACAAAAAGAGGTTAAAAAGGAGAAGAAGAATAGAAGAGGGAATATTAAATCTTCCTGTACTAGGCAACACTCTTATTCAGCTTAATTAACACAAAAAGAGGTTAAAAAGGAGAAGAAGGATAGAAGAGGGAATATTAAATCTTCCTGTACTAGGCAATATTCTTATCTAGCTTAATTAACACAAAAAGAGGTTAAAAAGAAGAGAAGAGGGAATATTAAATCTTCCTATACTAGGCAACACTCTTATCTAACGTAATTAACACAAAAGAAGGTAAAAAAAGACTAGAAGAGGGAATATTAAATCTTCCTGTACTAGGCAACACTCTTATCTAACTTAATTAACACAAAAAGAAGTGAAAAAGAAGAAGAGGGAACTCTTCGTTTAATAGTATCCATCATTATCCAACTCAACACAAGAGGAAATATTAAAATGAAGTATAGTAGAGGGTATATTAAATTTTCCTGTGCTAGTGAGCACCTTTATCTAACTCAATTAGCAGAAGAGGAAGTAAAGAAAACGAACATTTGAAAAGGGTATATTAAATGTTCATGTACTTGTAAGAATCCTTAACCAACTGAATTGAGACAAGAAATATTGAAATCAATGTGAGAATAGAATAGGGTATATTTTACCTTTCTTAACTCGTCAGTACCCTTTTCTAACTCAGTTAATACAAGAAGAATTACAAAAATAGAAGATGGTATATTTTACCTTTCTTAACTCGTCAGTACCCTTTTCTAACTCAGTTAATACAAGAAGAATTACAAAAATAGAAGATGGTATATTCGAAATTTTCAGCTCTGTGTTTTAATATTAGACCAACAATGGCCTTGACTTTATATCACGTGTGAATTGTCTACTAAAGTGATTGCGTTAAAAAATTAAATACCCTAATTAATTTAGCACCACAGTTCGATTCCATTCTAGAAAAATGTGTGTATAACTTTGTGTTTTTATAACAGTTACAGTTCACGCTTAATAGTGTACAAAACATGGAAGTATAGTTGAGGAGTTACTTTACACTAAACTGATGGAAACAAAACTCTTCCACTGAAGTTCGTTATAAGGGACCATACAAAGAAAGATGTATAGATTAACCGTGGACGTTTTTGTCTACGAGTCAGGAGTTACACTGTTACAAAAGAAATTGCAAAACTAAGACCTTATGCAGTCTATAAAATAAACTCTTTATGACAGATCTTTATAAACGTAACCAAGACTTGAGACGCTGAGTAATAAAGGTACCAACAGTAGCAACATAAGCGATATATACCGCAATGCATAATAAAACTACTTACCACAAAACTATAACCAAGATATATTACGCTGTATACTAAAAATATCTACCACAGAAACATAAGCAAAATATAGCACACTGCATACTAAAGATACCAACAATATAAACATAAGTAAGACATAGCAAGTTGCATATTGAAACTACTAATTAGAGAAGAAAAAGAATACGAGATAATTTTGTCAAATTACTTATCACAGAAACATAAATAAGACATAGTATGCTACATACTTGAAACACCGACCACAGAAATATAAGAAAGATATACTGCTAAAAATACTAACAACAGAAACATAAGCAAGACACAGTATGCTTCATACCAAAACTGTAGATCCCAGAAATATATGTAAGGCACAGTACGCTCCATGCTAAATATACAGAAACATAAACAAGTTGAATAATTAAGATACTTACAAAAACTTAAGCAAGATGTAACACTTTACATAATAAAACTACCGACCATGGATAAATAAGTAGAACATTGCACGTTACATATCAAACTACTAACCACGGAAAATGTGAAAACAAATAGAGCCTTGCACAATAAAAATATCGAACATCTTTTGTTTGTTGTTAAGCGCAAAGGTACGCATGCGTTATGACTATCACGGGAATTAAACCCCGAATTTTCGCGTGATAAACCCTCACATTTACCTTTGAGCCATTGAGAATATCGACCAGAGGGCCTACAGCCAAAATATACTCCATTACTAAATAACAATATATGGCCAGAGGAACTTTCAGCATCATGTATTATTTTTGAATAATAAAAAAATCAATAGAACATACATGTTACCAACGTAACGCATTCTTAGTCAATACAAAACCGAAACAACAGTTTTATCAAACTATATAGTCAGCAATCCCTTCAAAGCTCTAAATATGAAGGACCGTAAAGCATATTTTTAAAATAGTTTTGACGTTTTTATTTTCTCATTCTTCAGTCCTGTATTAATTCATTATTACTTGCTGTGTTATAACCAACATGTGGTACTATTATCTGTATTAGTATCTTGTTTAAAAAACTCCCAAGTAAACGGTATAAATTATCTGAACAATACTGACAAATCTTAAATATGTCTACAAGTGATATTAAGTTCCTTACTATATATATATTATAGAAAAAAAATCACTTGTAGATGCCCTTCAACAGCGTATAATGGTAAAACTCTAATTTCGATACCCGCAGTGAGTAGAACACAAATACTTCTTTTTTTCGTAGCTTTTCTCTTAATACCATACAAGCGATTCACTGTTAAACTTGTTGTTTTTAAACTACGATCTCAGGTGGTGTTGAAAACAAACATACAACAAATAAACAGAACTTTACATTTTCTTTGTGAAAGGTGTTTTTTGTTCCGTAGTATGATCCAATACAACAAGAATAACACTAAAATAAATTATTGTTGTAGAGACAACTTTAAAGTCAACCGTATCTATGCTTACACGGGTTTGTCATGGTTAGGGTACTCGCCTCACAATTCTCAGATTGTGGGTTAAAATATCATCTTTGAACATATCGGGGCGTTATAATGTGATAGCCAATTACACTACTTGATTAGAATAACCAACAAAATTTGATAGTGAGTGGTGTTGACTAGTTGCCTTCGCTATAGTTCACCACTTCTAAACAAGGAATGATTCAGCTTGAATAGACCTTGAACTGCATTAAGCAAAGTTTAACAAAACACTCAAATTACTGTTATTATTAAATCACATTCAATGCTTTTGAACACTTTTTTATTTATAAAGTGACAGAATTCAATCTTACGTTTATCTTTGTTTGTACCAAGTTAATATTCAATAAAACTACCATAGTTTATAATACTTACTGCCGTTCTTCTTTTAGAACTACTAAATGGTCATCATTTGGCTGCTAATGTTTTAAAGTAATAACGAATTTGCGCGAAGAAGCATACTGCCCGTGAGAGAATGTTTTAGTTTCGGTTTGCAATTCCGGAAGCTGAAAAACAATTAGAAATCAACAGGCCTAATATAAGTGGAGTTTAAAAAATCGCACTTCACTGTTAAATTGTTTTACCACGCATTCTTAATTCATAGTCAACAAACTAAGAGGAATGTTAAAAATATCGGAAAAATAAAAATTTATCCGAGTATGCTACCTCTGAGTGCTTTGTTTCGGAAAAACATTTCTGCTCCACAACCTTTGAAAAAAGAGAAAAGATATGCCATGCTTTATGTACGCAAACAATAAAAACTGTTAATATTTAATAAAGATCCTTTCGAATTTTAGGCTGACCTTTAATGGGTTTGGTAATAAAAAATTCTTAGAGTATATAAACTACTTCAGTTTAGACGTACTTCAGTGACATCACGGGTATTGAAAAACACAGCAGTTTCATTTTGTTACAACACTAGATTGATTTGATCTTGCGAGCAGGAAGGCCTTTGGTAGAAGGTATGTGTGCCCCCCTTTATTGTTTGGGCTTTACTTTCAAAGAAGTTTTTTTTTACATTACTGTATCCTACTACTTTGGTAGAATGTCCAAGGATGATCTTATATCTTCATAACGTTTTTGCTCCAGTTGATAATAGTAACATGTTGTAACATGCGACAACACATAAAATAAACGCATTACTGTTTATGTTTTTGAAGTAATGTGACACAATATATTAGATATTAAATTCGACAGTTTTACAGTCACGACATTGCGTTTCTCATCGACAAGCAACGTCAGTTACCATATAAAATAGTTTTAAACCCCAGGCTTTTGTAAAATAAACAAACAACAAAACCCTGTAATATTAATTTCCGATGCTGTATTGAGGTTGCGTTGTAGTTACATTTAGTTTCCTTCAGGTACGTCAACACATTAGACATACAATTGAATTATAGCGTAATTTCCTAAACATAAAATCTAATTTGCCACTTCTCTGAAAAAGGTTACAACTTTAGTTTCACAGATTTTTCAATTTTGTGAGCTCATTGTAAGTCTAACCTTTAGTGTATCTGACTTCGAGACGAGAAACCTTGCTTTAGTAATAGGAAGTTGGGTAGTTGTTGTTTGCAATTAAGCACAAATCTCCACAAAGGGCTATGTATGTTCTGCCCACCACGGGTATCGAAACCCGGTTTTTAGCGGTGTAAGTCCGCATACATACTGCTGTGCCACTAGGAGGCTAAGTAAAAGTATCGATTCCAGTTCTTATAGAAGCTTGGTTACCCTAACATTGGTGTTTCTCCAACACACTACGAAGCGAAGAATTTTATACTTTGCCTTTCATTTTGTACAATAACGTTTAAACTATATTGCAGTCACTTCACCTGTAAAATGTTGAAGTTTATCCTAATCTAAGTTATAACACAATTAATATTATGCAGAAACTGAACGACAGATAAACATAGAGAGAGAATAACACCTTTCAAGTGTCTGCCTTATGTCACTTAAGTAACAAGCGAAAGCACTTGTACACAAATTGCATACCTAATTATAATACCTGGTTGAATGTTGTAAATTTTGCGTTGTTAAAATAAATAAATATAGTAGGTGATACGGAAATGTCTAAAATGGCATCGTAACCAGCAGATGTTTGATGTAAAGGTTTTTCCAGGAAATTTTATGACAATAACGTTTGGGGATCATAACTCATAAATAAGGTTTATAAATTATCCTTTTTACCTTGAGTTGCTCTAGAATGAAAATTGTTTAGGGTGATCATGAACGATAAACTGAAATAAATGTTTAGAACTTTCCGAGGAGTAACAGTTCTTTTTATCTTTCATTTCATATTTTATGAATTAGGTGTTTGGACAGCAAATATAGAGAAACTTTGAGAATTGTAGTCGACCCAGTAGGTAATGTGTCGGTCTGTATATCTGAGGTTTCGTGGTTCGCATCCCATCTTTACAAGCAAAATGAAAAAGAATAAACTTGCTGCACAGTTTGGGGCTGTGGTTGAGTCGTTCGAGTGACTTCAAATTTTACTATTCGGTCTGACAAGATTGGCGTAAATGGTCAGTACTGTTGAATAACTAGCTACCTTCAGCCTTGTCTACAACTTCAAAATTAGGGACAACTAACGCAGATAACCTGGTGATTAGGACGCTCGATTCGCAACCTGCGGGTTGCTTGTTGAAATTGTATTACCGAACACGCTTGCCCTTCCAGCCGTGAGTGCGTTATAACGTTGTGGTCATTCTCACTTTTCGTTGGTAGAAGCGTTGGCGATTTGTGGTGTTGGATAACTGTTTTTCGTCCAGAGTTTCCCAACCTTTATCGCTGCAGCGCCCGTTCAGCATACAATAAACACTCATATACTCTTTAACAGATTTTTGGACCATTAAAATAATTTACTAAAATGAAAATTGTAAGGCAATAATTCTCAATACTTACAGTTTAATTTTAACAAATGCAACTTTGAAACCCTAGAAATTTTTCTGTTCGCTTCTCTACCACTCCTTCAAAGTTGGCCCGGCATAGCCAAGCGTGTTAAGGCGTTCGACTCGTTATCCGAGGTACGCGTGTTCGAATCCCGGTCGCACCAAACATGCCCGCCCTTTCAGCCGTGGGGGCGTTATAATGTGATGGTCAATCCCATTATTCGTTGGTAAAAGAGTAACCCAAGAGTCGTCAGTGGGTTGTGATGACTAGCTGCCTTCCTTCTAGTCTTACACTGCTAAATTAGGAATGGCTAGCGCGATATTAAAAAAACAACAAAAACTTCAAAGTTTAGTGCCCAGCTGAATTTTATACATACTCACTAGGTGGCGGTACCGCCCATTTGGGAAACGCTGCTCTGGTGTATAACTTCTAACTAGCTTTGTTTGGTACTCAACAAACGTAGATATGAAAAGAAATTGCACATGTTAGTGTTTAGTTAATCAATTATTATAAAATTATCGTCTTTTTTTAAAATACACTAGTTAATAAATTAAAAAACAAAACAAGCTTGAGTATAAATTGTAGCGTAGTTAAAGTTTAACAACCACAAATAAATCATTACATACAACAATACACACTGATACAGATACACTCGTGAGAAACAGTGAAATAAAGATAATTTGATTATAGAAGGTTTAGTTTCAGTTTCGAGTGCCTAACAAACAGACTTGCTGTACGGTTTTGAAGATAACTGGCCGCTGGAGGCTCACATATAGAAATTGTTTGTTTGTTTGGAATTAAACACAAAGCTACAAAATGGGCTATCTGTGCTCTGCCCACCACGGGTATCAAAACCCGGTTTCTAGCGAGGTAAGTCTGCAGATGTAGCGCACCTACAAAAACAAGAGTGGCTTTTCATGTTTCATAAAACTAAGGTTCTTTAACGAACTAACTATATCCAATGCACAGATAGTTCTTAAAGTAAACGAGAGAAAACACGACATGCATATGACATTAAAAAGTATTAATGAGATATTCATATTTTAAAAACAAAACCAAAGGTTACTGAAATAAGAACGAGGCAAACAGAGAAATAGCGCTGCTACTATAAGTTTACGTTACATTCAGCTAAGAAGGCATTGATGAGTCGCGTTATCAACAATTAGACTTTTTTTTTCAGACTTGTGACAGTCATTAACGCTGTTTGTTATTGCACAAAACTTCCAGGCTGACAGTTATTACAGATGTAGTAACTTAGTCCACTTTTCACTGTTTCTTTTTCTACTTCGTTTTAATTCATTCTTGACTTATCATCCTGCAGCAAAAGTCAGCGCTAGGCGGTCTTCGTCTGTTTTCGCTGTTGGTGAGCTGTCTGCAGACAAGAGTAATCCATCATCGCTACGAGGCTAAGAAATAAAATCCACGCCAACTAGTAACATGAAGAAGACACGACAAAAGCAATGCTTTTTTTCTAACCTCGGGATGGTTTCTCTTTAGTACGCTTTGAATGGCGCTGACAACTCGATTTTTTTTTTTCTACTGTACTCCCTGCCTAAAGACTGACGTATGTAGAAGACACTGTTCTGCAGCCTTGTTCTAATACATGCTAGTTGTCATACACCAGCAATGAAACTAAGTGTTTTACGTTAGCCTTCTAGCATGGGGTATGATTAATATCATAGAAGCAGGCGCTTTCGGAGGTCTAAAAGGCCATTGTTGACGGTTTTAGTTTTGTTCATCTGCACATCAAGAGGCAAACTCAAAAGATGAATATTAGATGGCATAAATCTTTATAATGGAAAAACTGAAGGGAATGCAGTCTATCAAACGATAGTTGACATAAAAGATAATTCTGATACGAAACTCAAATAACTATGAATTAGATTTATTTTCTTGAGAAATCTACCAAGTTCACTTATTGTGATGGTCGAGATAAATGGATTTTAATCACTATGGTTTAAGTGAATACTTTATATTCCTAACTTAAAATCCTTTAAACACAGCGCCGTCTACCAACGAAAATTACATGTACTAAATACGAATGTTACTGAAAACAAAAACATTTATTTTTGAATTACAAAGTTAAAAATAAAGTAATTCACGATACGAAATTTTGAGCTTTAGATTCTTGCAACAAAAATAAAATGAATTGTTGGAAGTAATATTTGTATTATTTTTTTTGTGAATTCATGAATATTTTATACATTTATTTGCCACACAACTCAAGTATGTCCTCTTTTACTCTTCACAATGAAATTTGTTAAAATCAATCGAAATAAAGGTATTATAATACAATACTTACTTATGATGTTTTACTTTTTTTTTGGCAAGCTATTTAAACTTTTCTTCCACCCCAGATCCGGCATGGCCAGATGGTTAAGGCAATCGACTCGTAATCTGAAGGTCACAGGTTTGAATTCCCGTCGCACCAAACATGCTCGCCCTTTCAGCTGTGGGGGTGTTATAATGTGACGGTCAATCCCGGTAACGTTGGTGAAAGAGTAGCTTAAGAGTTAGCGGTGAGTGGTAATAACTAGCTGCCTTTCCTCTAGTCTTACACTGTTAAATTAGGGACGGCTAGCGCAGATAGCCCTCATGTAGCTTTGCGTGTAATTCAAACCAAACAATCCCCGCCCTTCCTAGACGTAAACTTTATACGTTTGGCAATCAAATTTCAACGTCCCCTAATTATAAATGTTTAAAAGTATATCTTTATGTTAGAACTTACGGTAACGAAATGTGCTTCTAAACAACTGGAAAAAATATGTAGATGAAACATCGGATGTAGTTTATACTATTGAACAACTGTTTAGTAGTACTTTAGTGTCTTTGTATGATATTATGTGATAAACATTTAATTTAAATTATTAAAGAAATAAAATAAGACCACCTTACAAGAAATAGTTTAGCAAGAAAACAGTAATTTATTCAAAATTATAACTGAGGAAAACGTCATTATTTACTTAGCTATGAAGGACTTGTTTTATCCATGATACAATCTGAACGTAAATTCCATTCAGTAAATAATAAATGTTACACAAATAAGACACAATTTTGTTACACCAAGGTCTAATTATTGTTTATATTTTATCTCATATATTTTGCACTGCTTGTAAAATATATTTAATCGTTTTCCCAGGAAAAATATATTTTTGTGAGTTTTTGTTGTTGTTGTTGAAGTCAACCATTGGCTTGGTTTGGTTTTAAATAATGCCAAAAATCGGGTTTCGATACCCACAGTGGGCCAAACACAAACAGCCCATTATGTAACTTTGATATATTAACAACAAACAATTGTTGTTAAAACTTGTTATCTACTAGTGAACGCATGTTGAAAGGTTCCAGAGATACAAACCTAAAGCGACTGTTCAGAGCAGAGTTCCAGTCCAAGATGAAATGGTTACGTAAACATAAGTGTAAGTAGCATATTTTACGCAAAGCTATCTGTCTGTATTCACTTTTCTTTGTTACTTTATTAGTGTGCTTGGACAGTGAACGCGTGGATCGTATTCTTTTGCCACGAAAACGCGGTCTGCACTTCAAAGTCAAGGGTGATGTTGAGAGCAACAGTCAAATCCAACTATTCGGTCACTCGAGAGTAGCTTAAGAGTTGACGGATCATATTGCTGACAAGCTAAGTTTCCTCTGTGTGGTGAATTATAAAAGTAAGAAAAGCTATGCATAGATAACCTTTCTAAAGCTTTACCCAAAGTATCTAAAACTGTCGAAATTATTATGTATTGCATCTGCATGTTAAGCAGTTTATGCTTTCAAAAGACGATTTTTAGAAAATGTAAACATAACGGACATGATTGTTTTATCATTTAACAGCACATTTACTCCTTCCCTAGTGACACAGCGGTAAGTTCGACGTATTATGACGTTAAATAGACGGTTTCGATACCTGTAGTGGGCATATCATAGACAGCCCGTTTTCTATTTTTGTGCTTAACTACAGAAATATATATATTCAACTAATTATTTTAGTAAAATCCTATAGATGGCGCTTTTATGCTAAACTGTTAATCAAATAACAATAAAACTTTCAATACCGCGGCAATCAACTACGTAGATAATTCCTGGCAGAAGACGTTCATTACAGTCAACGTCTTTTGCTGACTTTAAAAAAACAAAAAAAACTTAATACAATACATTTAACTTGCTGAACAAAATGTGAGAGGAAGTTATCCCAATGAAAAGTTTGAGATAACTGTTTAAAACTGGTTACCAAAATATTTGTAAGTTCATAGGACCACAAAGTACCTAAGTGAAAATTAAAGAACCTGTTAACTAAACATCCCGAAAACATTGAACTGCATAGGAAAACATCTGTTAAAATGTATGTGTCTGTTAACATGAACTGACATGAATTTCAATATCAAAACAACAAACTGGACTTTATGGATTTGCTTTTAACACTTAGAAATGCAAACTATTTATTTAGGTTCTACCAAGAAGAATTGTTAGCACAGAAAACACACACAAAAAACTTTATCTAACACTTAAATGCGACGGACAGATATATTGGCGAGCATTCATAAGATTGTAGACAAGAAGTACTTTCTTCCTAAGATCAAAGAGTGTACGTGACAGGGTATACTGTGTAAGCATCCTTAAGGATATGCTCTGTAAATATATTTCTATTATTGAAAGAAATATTACTTACATTTTACTCATGAAGAAAATATACTCTTAGTAATTTGTTTAGAAATAATTAGACCTATGTAAGTAATATATTTCCCAGTTATTTATACACAAACATACAGTAGGTGTATCTGAATGATATATTTCCAAGTTATTCACACACAAATGTTCAACATATACTTAAGTATGTGCAGTATGTGTATACACAGTTAAAGGTTTGTTTTGAATTTTGCGCAAAGCTACACGAGGGCTATCTGCGCCAGTCGTCCCTAATTTAGTAGTGTAAGGCTAGAGGGAAGGCAGCTAGTAAACACCACCCACCGTCAACTCTTGGGCTGCTCCTTTACCAACGAGTAGTGGGATCAACTGTCAAATTTAACGCACCCACAGCTGAAAGAGCGAGTATCTTTCGTGTGACAGGGATTCGAACCCCCGACTCTCAGATTACGAGTCGAGTGCCTTAATCACCTGGACATGCTGAGCTGTATTCACAATTAAAATACTTATATAAACCATATATAAATATAGGTAAAAATAATAATTAATCTTTTCTTTTGCAGATATACAATAGCCTAAATGTCTACTATTATAGCCACTACCTTGTGATGCTAAAACTATGATACATGAAACACTATATACTCGTTTTTGTTACTCCATCTGTAAGCTCTGGTCATTAATCATATATATTTACATATTGTAATTATAAATAATCTTTATTATTTATTAATACTAAGTAAGTTATAGGCGTAATTATAGTACCAGTTTGTGTTTATTATAGATCTAGTGTTTAGTTTTAAATACAGTTAAAATTAGTGTGTGTTGAATCGTAAAATTTAGATACACAGTTGGCCCTAATTAAATATGGATTTAACGTTAAAATTTACTTAGCTTAATTTTAGTATATGCATAAGGCATAGAGGCAACAGACAGGGATTAGTATGTTGGCAAGTTCAGTTCCGGTGTTAAATCACAACTTTGATCTACAAGTAGAAAAGTTAGGTGGGTTGATATATCTTCGAGTGGAGAAGACAGTGCCACATTATGTTATTAGACAATGTAAACAAAACTAGGATGTATAATTATTAGTTATAGGTAGAGCTGAAATATGAGGGCTACTCAATGATGGGAAATTATATTTAAATCCTGTTGGCTAGCGTTTTAGCACCTCAGATATGACAGCCTTATTCTAATAGACTGTTTTCCTGTGGTTACTTGCCTTGTTTGTTAAGGAAGATATGATTATAAACACAAAAATTGAACAATAAGTTGTTAGTGAATTACCTACAAAAAACAATGCATTACACAACAGCGCTCAGGTTAGCGCTTTCAGGAGCAATGGAACTCACACGTGCGGACCTGAAAAAGGCCAGTGAGAGAAAAAACGGGGAAAGTGAGGCCTGAACATTGAACTGGCAAATAAAATGTATTTAACTTGTTGACTGTCATGTATTTCAGCTGCTACAACACAACTCTAATGCTTCTTCATTTTGTAACTTTTTACGTGACGCCATTTTGGATCGAAAGTGAAACAGTTTGCAAGTAGGTCAAATGCATGTATGGTGCTGACGTCTAGCGTTGAAGGTAGGTATTATGGAGAACGAATTAACTCGTCCCTGTCACTGTGTCCATCGACTTGGACGAGTTATCTCGTCTACGGCACTGAACAAGTTAGAGCATGCGCTAGATTCTGCCAGTCTTATATTATGGAAGGTTATTGAAATATTAGGGTGAAAAGATGTAGCAAGTACTGCCTTGATAATTTCTCTGAACTTTATGATTTCATACGTTTTTTAAGAGACTATTCTCTCAGGCCCTGAGGAGTTCGCTCTCATTGGGTTTAACTTTGTGTTATATGAAGATGCACAAAATGAAAAGGTCAATGCAGTTCTACACGACAGCAAGATCTTCTAAGGATATTATAGCATTTCTCAATGGAATAGCTACCATTATAAACTTTAACTTTTCAACAACGGTCATCATCAGTTGGTGCTGCTACCTACAACATTCCTGCTGTTTAAGGGTTAAAAAAAAAAACATTCAGACAGCTCACCTGAAGATATCCACTCAAACACACATCTAAATCACCAATGCGTACATGAAAGGTACCACAATGTTAAAGATTTGATATTCCTACACTACTTGTCTGGCAAGACTCTTGTGTATATAACTTCAATGACAGGTACCATACCTGGTTTGCGGCTTACATTCTGCTTTTCACAATATAACAAGTTAACCGTATATTGCTAAGCCTAGGTGAATCAATAAGAAAGAACCAGTGAGTGTGAAGGTAAAAGAGACTCCTGTACTGACCTTGCATTCACTAACCTCACCTTGAATGTAATCTCTACCTGGTAAAGGGACATTAATGTCAGTAGTGAGGTGCGTATAAATAGTGTAATAATGATGTAAAACAATCTAAAACCATACAAGAACGGAAAACGTTCTGGTAGTGTTTGTATATTTAATCATCTTTTCACTATTTATTAAAGTTAAGATAAAATGTTTGCAAAAGGAACACCCCATACTTGTGAAACAATGACATTGAAAAAGCAGGGGGGGGTACGTAATTGAGCCCAGGTTCAGTTTATGGAGGTAAGACTTAACCCAACCTAGAAATAGAGAGCAAGAATTGCAAGAACTATAATTTGTGTGATATGGGTTATTTACGAGATGATAGTTCCCTACTCCGTGATAATGTAGACCAAGGCTAGATTTTCATGTACAAGCACATTAACTTATATAATTATGATGGTATACAAGGTATAACAACATACAGAGATGAAATCCACCTTTACACTAATGAGATACTTCGAGTAATAAATATGTTTAAAAATAGATGTACTGGTCTGGATGGTGTAATAACCTCAATGTTAAGATATAGATGAAACTGGATCAACAGGTAGCATTCTTTATCCAAGTTATTGAAAGACCTCTCTTATCTTAAAAGCCATTGAATCATTGTCATACGAAGCATTTTTGAAAATATCTCAAAGAAGCATTACATAACAGATTGAACTACTGATACTTTCACAGTTATTTACCATGGTGGAAGAGAATTCTTGATCAATGCTGTTGAATTTGCAGCTTATATGGCAAAGTTTGAAGATGGGCAGAACACTTTAAAAGTAACTATAGGTATAGAATTTTCCTACAGTAGATTTCAGTTACCCATTCTTCCTGATAAAATGGTTAGAATAGATATCAGTGTAGCATGTGAGATGACCGAAGAAAGTCGAAATGTTGTTCGCTCCTCTTCATAGTGCTTTCTCTATCTATACCAACCGTTTTTACATATATAATATAAAGAAAGTGTCCAACATTTTTCAATACATACAAAACTAAGTGGTTATTTAGAAAATGTTGTTCCTTCTAGTTTCTTACAACGTGTAAAAAAAATTCTACCCTTATAATTTCTACTATAAGATCCGTTAGAACAGTAGATGAAAGTAAGCAATAACCTTTTATATAACTATAATCAAACCACCGCAGACACCCTTAAAGTAAATCATTCGCTTAAGACCAAGATTCATTAGAACTCCTAAACATTCATTGTTTTCTTGGTGACACTCAAACACGAGCTATAAACACCACCTGATGGTCCTCACATGCATTATTTAACACGCATTCTACTGTCAGTAACAGATTTCTTAACGACGCTATAGTGAAACGAAAAGTAATTTACGACTTAAATGAATGACCTTGTTCTCTAAAGCTATGGTATTCTAAAATAAGAAGCTATTTATTACCTAACTAAGTGGCTAAAATATTCTAATTTATATATTTTCTTATACCTTATGACGATGTTCAAAACTTTTATGTATGAGCGATCAACAATTTTAACACAACTGACCACAAAATTCAGTAAAATCAACATAAAACACACAGAGTCACACGATTTTACTCATCTAAAAATGAAAAGGCGTTAGTGGTAAAACGAACTTAATTTTCACTAAACACAATATTAATATAAGATACACATTAATTTTCATTGAGTATAGAGTCAATGGTGAAAGAAAAATATAATTTTTACTGAATATATAACTATGGTATTATTGTGGTTAAGCTTCACTGAGTACAGTATTAGTGTTTACTTGGAGTTAAGCCCAAGAACACGCAAACGCATATCTATGCTATGCCCATTAGGGGTAGCGAAAGTGGGTTTCTCTATCCGTAGACATACCGCTTCACCACGTGGATTGGATGTAGCAGTAATTAATGTAGGGTATTTTTTACAGAGAGCGATGCTACTTTTTATTGAGCTTAGTTTCAAGATAAAGGTTGATTTTTACTGAACGCAGAGTCAATGTTAACATGAATCTTAATTCTTACTGAATAAAGTGTTGTGTTAAAATGACACTTAATATTTACAAAAGAGTTAATAATTGATGAACATGTTTTTAGTTATGCCATAAACATTCCCGTGCGCATGCTCAACGTAACAAACGAAATATCAAGATGTATAAAAAAAAATTGAAATTATAAGAAACTAGTAAACAATGAATTCTGAGGCATTACTGATGGTTAAAGTGGTAAACTTGAAGACTCAAACTGTCCAGAAATGTTTTAATATTGAACGTGTATATTGGTAGAAACTTTGGATTTCATATTAGTAGATTAAAAATGGAAATGTTTTACAAAGTTAGTTTCATGATAGGTTTGAAATTTGTGATCGATTTCAGCTGATTCTTAACATGCTATACAAGTGAGCTTTGAAAGTTGTCTCGTTCAATGTTTGTAACTTTACGTCAAAAAAGATAAAGCTGGTTATATAGGTTACATAACATAATTTATTAGCTAATCGGCCCGGCATGGCCAGGTGGGTTAAGACATTTGACTCATAATCTGAGGGTCGCGAGTTTGAATCCCCGTCACACCAAACATGCTCGCTCTTTCAGCTGTGAGGGGAGTAATAATGTGACGTTCAATCTCACTATTCGTTTGTAAAAGAGTAGCCCAAGAGTTGGCGGTGGGTAGTGATAACTAGTTACCTTCCCTTTAGCCTTACACTGCTAAATTAGGGACGGCTAGCGCAGATAGCCCTCGTGTAGCTTTGCGCGAAATTCAAAACAAACAAGCACTATCTAATCACATGATGAAGAACTATTAATTTAGATATATTCCTGTTGCTACGCTGAAATGTTGTGTATGCTCTTGTACATGCCTGTATACACACACTTCCGTACTTGTGCAGAAACATTAACTAAAAATGTTCATATACAGTAGTTATGTACGTTATATTAAAAGGGTTTTGTAGCCTCGTCACATTACAGTTCATAATGCCACGGCAGGTCATGCTTTAAATGACGGCCTTGTGTACTGACAATAGCCATGTACCACTGGTTCTTTTGCAAAAGGCCTTGTCTTAAGACTATCATGTTCTAATCAAACCCGTCCTCCCTGTTGCTTTCCATGATTTATTTAGCGTACGAGAGAGACGGTTTCTCAGCGATTGTTTCAACAATTAAGCTACGAAGAAGCTAAGAAACGCTGTGTCCAGTGACGTAACTGGCATGTATTCGTATGGAATAGCATGAATACTTGTTTCAAATACGTAATTGTTGGAATGATATGTCTTGGAAGCACTTCTGTCGCTTTTCCATAACGAACATCATTCTTGATTATGTTGTGTACTGCTACATGGGAAACGTATATGGCTTTTGTAACTGATCTTCGTCTTCATGGATTTTCATTGTTACAAAATGATGCACTTCGCTTACGACAACTTGTTGCATATCTTTTTCTTGATAGCCCTGGTTTACCAAGTTAATCTATATGCACTTATTTTCAATGCCATTAAGGGATACCCCGTCTTGGAAATTCTAATCCCTCAACTTGAAAAAAAATCCTTATTATCAGAATGTATAAATACGTTGTGTTGAAAAGGACTGTGGCATACCCTTCCCAAAATCATTCAGTGTTATGTAGCACTATATTATGTAAAAATGTTAAACAATATCGAAATATAGTTCTGGTACGTTTCATTACACTGCGACTTGTTATCAGCTGTGGTTGTTACTTGACTTCCTAATTTCAGTTTAAAAATTGTTTCAATATAACGAACTCAATCGTCCACAAATGAGAAAATAATAATGATCAGGATAATATGTTAAACATGGGGAAATGTTATCGTAAGTAGTAAATTATGAGACATAATTTATTTTTCTTTAGGTTTATACATGTAGCCTATTACGGTTTATTCTAACTATAAACAATTGTTGTCTTTAATGTAAGATTGTCAACTTTATTAGTTTAGTTTTTACGTTTTCGCTATGTTAATATACTCTGGAATATATATTACAAATGGTAAAAAATAAATAAATTTATTACATCTGGTGATTACTAATTGACTGGTTTCGTGTAGTGTTATATGGCCTTTAGCTTGGCGCACTGTATAAAGGTGGAGTAAGTTTTCTATTCAAAGACAGGGAAGTAAGTAATTAATACTGAAAACTTTATATAGTAAAAGACGTGAAGTCAGTGCATGTTAGAATGCACATTTTCACTCGTGACTCAATTATATTTATTTGTAAGACATGAACCAAAGTAGATAATACAACAATGGTTTCCTTAGGAAGAGCGTTCGTTACTACTCTCTGCAGAGAACACCAAATAAATCTTCAGAAAGGGGTGTAGTTATAATATCAAACGTTTTATTAGAGCAGTGAAAGCTTCACTAAGGGAATGAGTAGTTATAACTAATTAACAGAGGATTTAGTTAGCATAACAAAAACTTCATTGACAGTGGATGTAGCTAGCGAAACAAAAGCTTGAATAACATGATCATCACAGCATAGGTTTCTTTATATGGGTGTAATTAATCTAACACAAGCTTGATTAATAGGGGGCGTAGTTACCACAACGGAAGTTCAGTAATAGAATTTTTGTTTGTTTGTTTTGGAATTTCGCACAAAGCTACTCGAGGGCTATCTGTGCTAGCCGTCCCTAATTTAGCAGTGTAAGACTAGAGGAAAGACAGCTAGTCATCACCACCCACCGCAAACTCTTGGGCTACTCTTGTACCAACGAATAGTGGGATTGACCGTAACATTATAACACCCCCACGGCTGGGAGGGCGAGTATGTTTAGCGCGGCGCGGGCGCGAACCCGCGACCCTCGGATTACGAGTCGCACGCCTTATGCGCTCGGCCATGCCAGGCCCAGTAATAGAAGGGGGAGGAGCTTGAACAAGAGAATCCTCAATAATAAGTAATGTAGTTATGAAAATAAAACCCTTATTAACAGGGGTTCTAGTAATACAACAAAATAGACATCAACGTGGGTCGCAGTCCATAAAATAGAAACTACATTAAAAGGGATGTGGGACTAGCAAGTCCAAGTGGTTAGGGAGCTCGGTTCACAAGCTGTGGGCTTCGGGTTCGAATCCTTGTCCCACCAAACATGCTCGCCATTTCAGTCCTGAGTGTGTTATAACGTGAATCCCACTATTCTTTGGTAAAAGAGTAGCCCAAGAATTAGCGGTGAGTGGTAGTGAGTTGCTGTCTTCCCTCTAGTCTTTCAGTGCTAAATTACTGACGGCTAGCGCAGATACCCCTCGTTTAGCTTTGTGCGGAATTCAAACCAAACCAAAGAGATGCATTTAACAAAACAAAAGTTTTATGAATAGGTGGCTGTAATTAAAATGAAAAGATTCATTGACAGAGATGTAATTAATAACGAAAACTTCGTTAAAATAGACGTAGTTAATAATCACATTCGTCTTAATTAAAATAGAGGTAGTTAATAACCAGACCGTTGTTAATTAAAATAGATGTACTTAGTAACCAAATCGTTGCTAATTAGAATAGATGTAGTTAATAACCAGATCATCGCTAATTAAAATGGGTGTAGTTAGCACATCAAAAGGTTCATTAGGATGTGGTATCTTAAGAAAAAAAAGTTTTGTATGTTAGGTAAAAAATTAAAAATTACCAGTATACACGTAAAACAATAAACATCATGAATGATCACTGATAAAGCTTATAGTAAGTTGTTGTTTTATTGTGTTGTCAGATCGCAGCAAATTTCAAAACACAGAGGTTTGGTTTGTTTTGAAGTTCGCGCGAAGCTTCTACAGGGCTATCGGCGCTAGCAGTCCCTAATTTAGGAGTGTGAGACTATAGGGAAGGCAGCTAGTCATCACCACCCACCGCTAACTCTTGGGCTACTCTTTTACCATTGTATAGTGAGATTGACTGTAATATTATAACGCCCCCGCAACTGAAAGGGTGAGCATGTTTGGTGTGACGGGGATACGAACCCGCGACCCTCAGATTACGAGTCGAGTGCCTTACATACGAGTGCCTTACGAGTGCCAGGACATACCGGGTCCAAAAAAGAGCGGATCTATAAAGAGTTAGTAAATATTTTCAATAAACAACGTAAGACAAGCACTGTGGTATCTACATTATTGCTTTGTTTCAGTGTTTTAAAGCACAGGTACTTTATCTTAGTATCAGCAGGGAGAAACGTGAGAAAACTAAGCTTTAGATACGTGATTAGGTGTATTATCAAACAAAGCAGAGCAGGTCGAACTAATCGCGACTTCTGAAATACACAATTTAAAGAACACTGTATTAGATACTGAAGATCCTTTTTTAAGTTTGTGATGGCGGCAAGTTTCAGAATCACAATCGTTAATTTGTCTGAAATTACGGGCCTTATCATTAATCTTCGCTGTTTGTTTAATTATCAAGATATCCTAAATTAGTAGATTTTTTTTTTCAGTCGTGTGTGTTTGCGCGTGTCTTTCTAAATGCCTTTCAAATGCCTGAAAATCGTTGTAGCTCCGTGTTTATTTATTCCATCCTGCTTTGTATTTTAGTATTCATGAGATAGAGAACGTAACTTCGTTTAATTAAGGGAGAATAATAAGTAAAACTCCCCTCAATGTTCCAGGAAGAACAGCCCGCTTAAGTTGCACGTAATCAGATCCTACGTTGTGTTACGTGTTTTGAACGATATAGATCAAATCGAGGTCTCAGAAGCCGATAGAATGTTCATTGGATTTAACAACAAAACGAGTGCTTATTGCTGATTCATTTATTACCATAGTCGGAAAAGATACAATTTTATATCAAGATTGTAAGCACTGAATTTGTTACCCAATTGATTTTATTCGATTTGCGTCTTTAAAGAACTTTATATTTAGAAAAACCATGAAAACAAAATCGTCATCGAAATACAAATAATTTTACAGTGGACTTAGTACATTCAGAAGGTTCTATAATAGCTAAAACCGATATTAGCGTATTGATTTGTTTTCATAAGTTCTCAACTAATTTGAATGGCAACGATACTGGTATGCAGCACCTTTGATTGCATTAGCTCTAACGTGTTGTGCTAATCCGCCCATTTCTATTATCTCATTGGTACTTACGATGAGAGAATATTAGTCTAGAATAAAAATTAATGATTAGAGTTTATTAATCAAGTATTAATTAAAGCCGTTTAATGATACAGTGAAGTCTAAAAAGCTTATAATATTATATAATATAAAGCAACAACACATAGGCTTAAACTGAGCAATAAAAATGCTTGCGGACTTACACCGTTAAACTCTAAGGTTCGATTCCTCCTTGCGGACAGTGCGCAGTTTATCCATTGTGTAGCTTAGTGCTATGCAAACAATGACTACAATAAAACCTTCTTCTCTTTGTTCTTTCTGAATTTTGCGCAAAACTACACGAGGGTTATCTACGTTAACCTTACCTAATTTAACAGTATAAAATTAGAGGGAAGGCAACTAGTCATCACCATCCACCGCCAACTCTTAGACTACTCCTTAACAAAAGAACAGTAATATTGGGCTGCTGAAAGGACGAGCATGTTCTGTGTGACGGGGATTCGAACCATGTACCGTCAGATTACGAGTCGAGTGCCCTAACCATCTCGTTAATCTGGGCTTCTTCGTCTGTATGAAGAAAACAGTTCAGCTTTCCTTTATTCTTTTCAGTGTCCTCTACATCTTAAATATTACTAATTAAATATTGCATTAACTTTTTAATGAAATAATTGTCGCTCCACTTTATTTCACTTTTAGCATTACCGAATTACAATCGAATATTCAAGAAGTGTTCCACTAGCTTCCCAAATATTTAACGCGTTTATTAAAATGATAGTTAGCATATAAAGAACTAAGTGGATTATTTCTAACACGGCATGGCCAGGTGGTTAGGGCGTTCGACTCAAGATCTGAGGGTCGCGGATTCGAATCCCCGTTCTACTAAACATAGTCCTCCTTTCATCTTTGAAAGACGTTATTAAGTGACTATTCGTTTGTAAAAGAATAGCCAAAAGCTGGCGGTGGGTGATGATGACTAACTACTTTCCCTCTAGTCTTTCACTACTAAGCTAAGGACAACTAACGCAAATAACTCTGATGTAGCTTTACACGAAATTCAAAGCAAACTCGCGTATAAATTATGTAATTTCATTCGTATTCTTAAGGTTTGTATAGCTCTTGTATAACACTTTATAAAAATATTGTACATCTTCTATAACGTAATATTTGTAAAGTCATTTGTGTTATTTTTATATATATATATATATATGAAGAGGAAAAGAGACTTTTTATGTAACTGAAGTGGTCATAAAATGCCACAGTAAGAGCTGAAATGCGTTAAGCGCTTGCCATTTTAATAAATCTAATTGCCTTTAACGAGATTTTGTGGTGACACTTAAACGGTAGCTTAATTCTAAAGAAACTTCATACAGAAAAGTGATTTTATCTTAAATCGATTTGTCGTAGAGGGGATACATTTCACCAGAGTCGTACTGATAACGATAAGTTGCACTCAGGAAAGTTTGGACATATTAGAATAATTTAAAAGTGTCACAGAATATGTTCAGTATGCTTTACGTCAATCTCAATCAGCATATCAAGCCTATCCCTAAGTGAGACCACCTTAAGCGCCATCTGTTCTGAATAGTGTTCATTAAACCAAGTAATATCTTTCACATTGATATTTATTCTGTTTAGATCATCAGTATTTACTGGACGAGTGATAAAGCACAGAAATAAGAGCAACACTGTTTAGCGAATAAAGCGATTTAGTTATACACTAGAAACTTTTGTAACACGTTAAGTTTTTTCCTGATTAGATTTTGTGATTTCTAATATACCTTTAAAATTGTATACCACTTAGATAGAGAATTTTTAAGATACAATGATTTTAAATACGGGTTTCCTCGTAATCACCTCGTATTTTTAATTTATTATTGGCTGTCAAGGAGTTGTTCCGGTCAATAATTAGACCTCTTGAAGCCGGGTGGCTTAGAAAAAAAAACATTATTAATGCACACTGTTCTTGCCGGAAACCCGTGCTGACTCAATTCGAAGCCAAGCACTTCAAAATATTTTCAGTTACAGTATATTCGTGATGGAGGTAAGTTAATACTGAGTCATATACGGGTAGCATACGAGACCTTGCCATAAATTATTGCATTAACGTTGCTTATGCATGAACAATAATTTATAAAACTATGTGTCAAAATAGTAACAACTATTTATTTAATAAATACTGAATAAAGTGATTAATACGACACAAGAAATATTTTAATTTTACTGTATATCTCTAAATATATACATTAATTTAGTGTCTTTCAGTGTGAATATTCTCATATTAGGTTTTCAACAGTAACAGTGGGCAAAGTGTCTTCACTGAAACATTGCAATGTTTTGCCGAATAATGTAACAGAAACACAAGCACGATACAAACTTTCGGTTTTAAAACAACATCAAATTCTTTTTAACCATAGGCAATATATTTTGACGAAACGTGAAGTTCCGACATTAAATTTAAAGTTTCGGTTTTGAGTTCTTTGATAGGTCGGATCACGAGTTCGAGTTATTTTTCAGTATAGCAGTTATACGTGCAAAGTCACTTGCATGTTGTGTTATTTTACTGTTAGCTCTTAGTCTCTGCCCACGCTGCTAAGAAACGGTAACTCAATTTTGATTTATTTACTGGAACAATGAGATAGTTTCATCACGTAGAGGGCAGTAGCATACCTAGAACGTACCAACATCTGAAATAGAGTGGAACAAAAGCGATTATAAACTTATTTCATTTAAGACATAGTTTAATTTTTAACGTCGTACTCTGAAACAAACAACAATTGAATTAAGTTTAATTGTCTTTTTAATATATTTTCCAGTACCAACAGTATAGTGTCAACTGCACAAACAGCTTAGTGTCATTTGTAACAATATCATAGCACCAACTGCACCAACAGTATAGTATAAGCTATACAAACAGTATAGAACCAACTGTACCAACAGATAGCACCAACTTTACCAATAGATAGTTGCAACTGTACCAACAGTGTAGTATCAGCTGCAGCAAGAGTATAGTACCAGCTGTACCAACTGCACCAACAGTATAGTACCAGTTGCACAAACAGAACTATACCAAATGCACCAACATTATAATACCAGCTGTACCAACACAGTGTAACAACACTCTGTATAGTAGTTGGTATGAGTACACTTCCCTAAATTATTCCTGTTATTTCTTATTATTATGATCTATAATGTATAGAGGTAATTTGTTCTGTTTAATGAATGTTATTACACAGTTCCATTATTTTTCTAGACATAACAGTGACACGCCATCTTGCAGTTATAGAGATCATAAACAGTTATTACGAACAAGTGGCTCATTTGCTTCTGTTACTGCAAATAACACACAGGTGTTTCGATGATTCTTAGATGGTTATATTTCTGCTACACATGTTACAAATAACAAACGTTAGTTTTTTTGTAGTAATGTTTAAAATATTTGTTGGATACAAAGTCTCACAAATTTTATCAGACTACAGAACAAATAAATGTCGATTTTTTTAAACGCAAAGCTGCACAATAGGCTGTTTGCGCTCTCTCCATCACAGGGAATCGAGCCCTAAATTTTAGTGTCGTAAGTCCGTAAACTTATTGATGACTCACCAGTGGAGTATAAATAAATATACGGTAAAATTTTTTTTTTTAATATTAGCAGAAAATAACTTGGTATAAAACAATGCTATTTGAAAAAACTAATATAAATTATTATAACTTAAAGCAAAATGCTTAAAAGTACGAAAATATCCATGATGTGTTATAATATCTGGAATTTTATCTAAATATGTAATTTTGCTTAGAAACAATGATTTCTTCATTGTAACAGCAGTCTAGTAGATATGTTTTATTTACACTTGTTGGAAATAGAAAAATAGTACCGTAGATGCTGGAAGATATGCCTTGTTTTTTCCTTTATTTACACTTGTTATAAAGATGATAACATGCAGGATGGAAGATATGCTTTGTTTTTAACCTCTATTTACACTTGTTAGGAAGATGGTATTGTACAAGGTGATATATCTGTTTTGCTTCTAGTTTTGTTTATAAAACACATAAACAAGATATATGGTGATATACAGTCCTGTAGTTCTAATTTATTCACACTTATTTCTTTTAAGACGTTCTAACAGAAATATGTCATACTGGTGCCTGTTTTTGGATAATACTTGTAGTGATTGAGGCGTTTATCAGCTCTGCAATTGAAATGTCAGCGGTACAGTACATTTCATTATTTGTAGATGAACAATTGCGAGCACTACGACTTTCGAGACGTTCGTGACATGTAGAGAGAGTATCGAAGCTCCTACTGTGTGATTGATTCGCATATAACAATAACTACCTTGACATGTCAATTGCGAAACGGCAATAAACATCTCGGTAGGCAACAAACACCAAGTTTTTCAAAATATTGCTAACAAAACACACTCGTCTTATCTTTCTTCTTCTTGGTACATTATTGTTGGTATTGTTGTGGTAACTATCCACTAGTTTGTCAGAGAACTTTTTATGGCGTTTGTGTTTTTTTGTGAGATACTGAGTTGATGGTATTGAAAAGTACTGCCCCCTGGTGGCTCAAGGATAAAATTCGGATCTTCAACTGCTAAAATACATTCTGTGTTCAATCGCCACAGAAAGTATGTGTTCTTAGAGTCATTTTGAGTTATGTGTTTAAAAAAAATATATTCCTACTTTGTAAAACCCGAAAACTTTATTTTCTTTTGTAAAACACTTTCATAAAGAACAAGTAGAACGTTTTAACATCAGATCACAATAACTTTATCCACTTCTCTATTTCACACGTTATCAGCAAATATCATTTTTTTTGTTTAAGAATTACCTAATTCATCTTCAGATGCGCCTGCGTAACATCCAGGAGTCTTAACTGTTTCTTTACAAACTCGTGTTTAGCTTTATAGATGACGTGTCATGGATTCTAAAATTCTGCGGCATGTTTTCTACTTTAATCCACCATCAGCTTTAGTCTGTTATTTTTGAAGAATACTAGGCTTACGTTGATGAGACGTTTTTGTGTGTGATTAATTAGGTCTATTCTAGTACGCACGTTAACTCTCAAGAGAACTGATGTGACAATCAACCATATTTTACTGTTAGAAGAAATTCTGGATAATTACCTATAGATGGGATGTTTTTGTTGTCTTAAACAGATTTGAAGTCAAGTTCTTATTGGATAATACATATTTTTTTAGTAAATCTTATGCTCCTTTAAATGAAATAGTACAAAATAATCATTATTACACACTAATAAAATTATATTTTTAAAACTACCATTTAACACCTGGAACACTGAAGTAAACCGCCAATGACAACTTGTCCGTGATATTTTTTTATGGTAAACAATCAGTATAAATAAAGCATACTACTTTGATAGTAAGTCCAGGCTTTGTGCACTTTCCTTCGTAGTTCCGTTACACAGTGACTCTTGATCTGTCGTAACGGAAATACCTTAAATTAGCAGCATCTTAACTAATCCCCTGTCCCCCACTTGTACAGCGGTAAATCTACGGATTTACAACGCTAAAATCAAGGGTTCGATTTCCCTCGGTGGGCTCAGCAGATAGCCCGATGTGGCTTTACTATAAAAAATATTAATTAATCCCATGTTTCGTGTATTAGCGAGTATACATTTAAAAATAATCAGTAATAATGGACCAATTAATATTTTGTAAATTAATTTCAATAACAAGAATGTTATCCTAAATTTGTAGTAGCAGGTTACAAGTCAAGTAGGTGTCGTTTAACATCTGCCAACAATGTGAATACTCTTGATACTGATAGTTAGGTATATAAAGTAACTTTACTATTGTTTCAGATCTTCCAATACTGTATACAGATAACACTGGAATGCTCGAATAACAAGGATTTCTTTTTAACAGGAAATGCGTTACTTATAGTGTTGTTATAGTAAATGTTTAGTAAACATTTATACCAGTCAAGTGAGCAACATATTTAATTCAGAGCTATTCGGTTTAACATATTTATTTGTAGTTAAGGACAAAGCTACACTTTGATCATCACGGGTATCGATAATATTAGAAATAATCTTGACAATATAAACTTAATTGTCAAAAATTAAATATAAGAAAAAGAGAGTAAGTTACAAAATATTTCAGTCGCTACTATGTTTCTAAGTAAAAACACAATCGTGTGTGTAATGTCTAATTAATTTCAACTACATTTTTATTAAGATAATTTCATTATTTCTGTTTAAATAATTTGTTGCTCTCAGTCTAAAATGAAAAGCGACATTGGTGAACTTAACAATAGCATTTATATCATTTCGAAGAGATAGAGAGCGGTTTAAATAAAACTGAAATTCCTTCAAGAGGATCAATAAATTACAATCATTTAATTATATTAAAATATCAATTTATCCAGGTCTTAAATTGTTGTCATTTAAATCATTTAAAGTATCTTACGTTTCAAGAATAGATCAGCTTTATTGTACATAAAAAGCATGTGAAGGTCTGGGTGGAGGAGGGGATGGTTTGGTTTGAATCTCGCGCAAAGCTACACGAGGACTATCTGTGCTAGTCGTCCCTAATTTAGCAGTATAAGACTAGAGGGAAGGCAGCTAGTTATCACTACCCACCGCCAACTCGTGGGCTTCTCTTTTACCAACGAATAGTGGGATTGAACGTTGAATTATAATGCCCTCACGGATGAGAGGGCAAGCATGTTTGGTGCGACGGGGATTCGAACCCGCGATCCTCAGATTACGAGTCGAAAGCCCTAACCCCCTGGCCAACTTTTCCTTTTTGTAGTCATGTTAAATAATATAACTAGGTTTATTTGTTATATTGAGAATCTATTTCTAATTACTTAGTGTCTGTATTAACAATGTTTTGTATTTTTGATGAAAAACAAATTTTAATTCTATGGCTATTTGAGTAGTACTAAATATTATTCATTTTTTATTGTGCTATTTAAAGATATTTGTGGCATTCACCACAAGACACAAAAATACGTTTATCACAAAACAAACATAGGTACAGCAATGAATATTCCTCAATAAGTTGCAAACGAGGACCGGCATGGCCAGGTGGGTTAAGGCGTGCGACTCGTAATCTGAGGGTCGCGGGTTTGCATCCCCATCGCACCAAACATGCTCGCCTTTTCAGCCGTGGGGGCGTTATAATGTGACGATCAATCCCACTATTCGGTGATAAAAAGTAGCCCAAGAGTTGGTGGTAAGTGGTGATGACTAGTTGCCTTCCCTCTAGTCTTACATCGCAAAATTAGGGACGGCTAACGCAGTTAGCACTCGAATAGTTTTGCGCGAAATTCAAACCAAACTAAAACTTGCATGTAATAATTTGTACCAAAAATACATGTAGCAGTATATTAGAAAATTGTTTTTATCCCGTATATGATTAATTTTGAGATATTTTATTTCAATTATACACACAAAAACTAAAACTAAATTGTTTTCCAGATTCATCCTGCAACTTTTTGTCATGTATTAAAGTAGCCTTGTTTAAAGTACTTCACATATCATTTTGTTTTTATTTACATCCTAATAAACATCAAGTGATTCTGTGTTTAAATCGACACGATCCAGTGAATTCTTCAGTTTTCCGTCAGAAGAAAAAGAAAGAAATTAAAAATATATGAAACCGTCGGTTTAATGTCCATATTTTAACAGTGTAAAACCAAGATGTGATATCTGTGTTCGTGTATAAGTGAGTGAAAATAATATAACCAAAACATTACAAGTATATCAGTACTTAAATCTCTTAAGTTTGATTTTACACCTTTTTCCTTGGGAAACAAAGTAAAAAAAAATGAAATATTTCAGTTCCATAAACAAGGTTTATTTCAATAACTTTCAGTTGTCTAATCTAACAGAAGACTGGGAATTAATAGGAAATTTAATATAAATAGAATCAAGTGGAAAGAGGCACTAGAAGGGAAAAATCCACGCGATAAAACGACATAGAATAGTCACGCTATGTCGCTTTTAGTTTTAACGATATATAAATATTTAATTACTTACAATCTCAAATTCCCCATGATTTCTGGAATGTATGATTACCTCTTGATATCTCTACAGTGCTGAATTCTACATCGTCATTACATGAAACTTTTAACTAACTTAAATGAACTATTCAAACATTATCCCTGTTAAATCACGATTACTACGCCTTGTAAGAGTGTATCTTAACGTTGCACAAAACAAGGCACACTAAGTAACCTTTGAAAATAAAAATCTAGATTAATGTTCAATTTAATCTACGACTTTAAAACAAAGTTTTCTGGTTTAAAAATCTACAGTAAAAATCGATGTTTCGCATTGTTTTCATGGCCTTCTTTCTCTCGTTTTTGAATTCTTAAAATTGGTCCTATTCTTTCTAATGTTACGTGAATATTTATGAAAACACGTAAGGTTCCCAATTTAGTGAAGAGCAAATACGGTCATTTTATAGCAAAACAAGTCAGTATTGTACTGAAAACGTTTTTATTCAAAAAAGAAAAGTATTGTTGAGGCTTTTGAAATATAATACAATAATGAAACGAGTACTATTGTTGCTACACCTGAGGATGTTATCTTACTTAGGTTCATTTCTGAATAACAAAGGAAAGCTTTGTTAACAGGCAAAACTTTTAAGAATGCCTTGGAGCTATTACCAAAATAAAAATGTGTTTTACAATTATAAACTTCTCGGGAGTGTATCTCGCTCAGTGAATGCTGCATAATAGGAAGTCTTTAAGAGAAAAGAAAATTCACAGGTGTTCTATTATTCCAGTTTCAAATCCTTTTGTCTTCCACCCATAAGCCAATAGCAACAAAGAAATTTACGACGGATATTAAAGCTTAGAAATGTTCCTGAAAAAACAACAACTCGAAATTTGTGTTTATTCGACGACTTTCTACTTATATCCTCCTGTTGATAGTGAAGTTAAAGTGTTAATTCAGCTTTAATCTTATATTTATATCTATCCAATACGTTTAGCCTTTATACAATCAGGCTGTGAGAAAATACGGCCTAAAAATTACCTGGACAACTTCACGATCAACAGTCGTCATTGACTTGCTTCTTAAAGTCAGTTTCCTTTATTTGTTTAAAAACATTAGTGATTGAGAACTAACAGTGTTATCTATAAACATAACTATACAATGGTGCTTATAATTGATATTCATTATGTTAAACTTCGGAAAATCTGTAGAAGACATTAAAACACGTGCAACTGATATGTATATATATCAACAATTGTAATTAAAAATTATGGGGCCTGTCACGGCCAGGTAGTTAAGTCACTCAAGTCGTAATCTGATGGTCGCGGGTTCGAATCCCCGTCGCACTAAACATACTCGCACTTTCAGTCGTGGGGACGTTATAATGTGCGATCAGTCCCACTATTCGTTAGTAAAAGAGCAGCCTAAGAGTTGGCGGTGGGTGGTAATGACTAGCTGCCTTCTCTTTAGTCTTACATTGCTAAATTATGGACGGCTAGCGCAGATAACCCTTGAGTAGCTTTGCGCGAAATTCAAAACAAACAAAAATTATAGAGACTTTTTCAGCTAATTCCTATCTTACGAGCTGGAGTTAAAATAATTTATATCTAAATGGAATACCCGTCCTCCGGACGGAAGTTACGTAAATTCATGATTTATCTTAGGACATGAAAAGTTGCTTCCATTGTATGTAGTTGTAAAAAGCGCAAAAACGCCCATTAAAACCCCCAAATGCAAAACTGAAAATTTATATTTCCACAGGAACATAATGAACCATCATGCTCTGCGAAGTAGCTATACGGTCATACAACAAAAATCAAGAATTACAATCACATTTATATAGTTAATACTATCATTTTCAGATACGTGTAAATAATATACTAAGAAAAGAATGATGAAAGAGATTTCGGTTTTTGTATCTCGATAGTATATGTTCATTTTGTTTTCTAGTGCTAGAAGGTACCCTTAGTGGATAACATATAACATTTCTAGTAACATTTGAGTAGTTCGTTTGAAACAAACAACGCCTTCTCAACCCAAGCACTCTAAATATTGCGTACTGTGTCAGATTCAGACAGGCAAGCTAATACTACATTTCACTTCCAGACAGTTTCCTTAGGAAGGAAGGAAGTCTTGCCCAGCGTGTTTGGGTATAAGCTGACACAACTGACCGCCTACAGCTGTCATGGGTTATAGTATTCAGGGATTGATGGCACCCCTTTCCTCTTGTTACAGATAGACATATATACCGCTGCAGACTAAATAAGAACTCTGATATTTGTTCCGCGTAACCGTGGAATTTCTTAAGGAGCACGTGCCTCGTCCAAAAACATCTTAATCGCCAACAGCTCGTGACCATTTCACGAGCTGGTATAACTCGATCATAGCGTTTGTCAAACAGACGTTTTCTCGAACTGAAAGTCGTAATTTCTACTTACAATATAGAATATTTGAAAACAAAATTAAACATTCCATCTTTAGGTTAAATTCTAACTTAAGGCTTGTGTATCGGAAGAAGGCTTAACATGATCAAACTATAAAGGATTAAATGCATCTATGTTAACGTTTTTGAAAGCAATTTTAACTTTAGAAGACTTTATCTTGTCACTTAGTTGATTACAAAAATAAAACTCATTAATTAAAGAGAAAGTTAGAGGGTTAAAATAAAAAAAATGAATTGCAGCAATTTTTTAAAATTATTCTTTAAAACAAGCTTCTCAAAGCAGGAATACAAACAGTAATGTGGCACATAACAGAATCTGGCTAGAAGAAGTCTATGTTAGATGCAGAATGTTACTTTACGAGAAAAACAGAAGAAAGAAAATACATTTATAAACAAATTAGCCATAGGAATGCACAAGTAAATCATTACGTGGTAGTAACAACTAAAAACTACTGATCAACGCTTTCATCTTGATTCGTACTGATAAAAAAGTACTGATAACAGACAAAAATAATATTAGTAAAAGTTACATATACAGTATATAATAGAGCCAAATTATATATGCACGCAATATATATATATATGTAATAAAAGGGTTTATCTGGTGTCTGTGTGTATGTGACAGCCATAGCTTCAAGAGAAAAGAACCTATAAACTTGACATTTTACACTTATACCAAGTTAACCCTTAGAGTGTGCACTTGGGTATTATTACTTTTCTTATCCACGTGCATGTGCATCATTTTAATGACACAAACTTACGAAAAACCACATTATAAATTTTATGCATTTGGCTCTAGGCTACGTTATCTCATATTATGTCTTTACTTTATGCTTATTTATTAATTTCTTTAAATTATACTGACATTCACTATGTTTACAAGGTTTCACAATACGCTTACACCTCCGTCATTAAAATGGTAATGAGCAAATTACAATTCAGGCCAAAACTGAAAGAGAAAGGCTACGATTCAATCGCATAAACCAAAAGAAGTTCCGAATTGAAGACTATGTCCACCTGCGTGATGTTAAAATAGGTTCATAATACACACACACACACTGACGTGATCATCTAGAATATACCAACCCAATAACCCGAGCAAAGCCGGGCACTTTAGCTAGTATAAGTATAGTATATAAGTGCGGGAAACATGAGCCTAATTATTGGCTAATTTAGTATTAATTTCTCAGCAAAACTAAATACAATTAAAATTTGACCGGCGATTAGCTTGAAAAAAATTAAATAAAACATGGTATTAGTAAGATTAAAAAACTCAGCTTGTTCTATATCTGGGATGGGCGTTACTTAGGATTAGCATGCCTGAACTGTGAATCCAATATTTTGTGGCTTGGTTTCTGTTGCCGCAAAAACCCTCTATACTTCAGCGCCATGAGTATGCTGAGATAACAACTTTGAAAGCCCACTGTTGGGTCATACAAAAGTAATCTAACAAAATTAGCAGTGCATCCTGTCGACTAGCCCCTTTCTATCTAGTCTGTCAGTTCAAAATTACGGACGAATATTTGAGTATAACCCTTGTAAAGCTTTAAGCAAAAAATTTAAAATAAAATTTTCTCTGTTATGCAACTCTTAGCATCTTCACTCAATTAATTAATCATGTTTTGAAGGTACTTTCAATATTGCAAACCTAAATATCCCGGCATTCAAATAAAAGTTTTACTTGGCAGTTATAGAACATTTTTGTAACTTTTTCTGCAAATTTTCTGTAATCAGAGAATTTGAGCTTAAGCCTACTTTTATAGCGCGTCAGAAAACACATCAGTTACTATTTTCGTTCTTTATCACTATGAGAAATGTCACAGTAAGGCAATGAACTTTATTATTCCAATGTTAGAACTATAAGTTACAACTTACTCTTGTCGTTCCAATATAAACTAAACAACAACAACAAATGGCAGGGAAAACCTTACTTTCATTTACGTATGTCTAACAAGCATTATAAATTAATTCGCAATTACATAGATACTCTGTCCAGTGAGAGATATTATAGCATATACATGTTAAATAATTCATTACTTTATCTAAATCTTTATACACGTACCTCGGTTCTTTTGTCAATATGCTGAGTGACTACTTACAATAAAACACATTTCAACGTTACAACTAACTGAAGTCTGAGTTCAAATTTCACTCGAGTTGCCTTTCTTTACAAAGTATTAATATTTTCATACTCCACGCTTATAAACATTGACAGTTTTGTAAGAACGTAAATGAATGAGTTCGGTTCACGTTAAAATGGCATCCTTTAAAACATAGCTCTAATCTCATATCTTTTAAAGTAATTATGTGCAGATATGAGTATTTTTAAAGGAGTAAATCGAAAAGTGTTTTATATCGTGCATTTTGTTTAGTTTTGCATGAAATCAATTCGATGGTATTAAACTAGTGTAGTTTTTGCCTGAAATTTGTTGGTTTTTATTTCTTTGAAGCTGTCATAAAACTCTTCAAATTTTTACGCAATGAGCCTTTAAATTCCCTTTGGAAATGTAAAAACTTAGTTCCTAACGAGTCAACACGTTATTCAATAAAAGAAAGATACTGATTGTCTTAATAAACATCGTAATAAAGAGTGCTTTACAAGGTGGTAATATATCATATTTCGGCTTAAATATGATAAATAGTGGTAATATATATTATGTTTCTAATTACATATACCTTGCTATCACTATTTCATCAAAGTCAATTCAGAGCTCGTTAATTTGCACGTATATCGTTCTAAGTCACTGTAGTAAAGCAGTATGTCGGTTACAATGCGTTGATTATATTTTGTTAATACAGTGTTCTTTTTACAGGAAATATATAGCAATTTGTACGTATATGTATATACACACACACAAGAAAAAGCTCTATCTATCTATTCTACTAGCTACTGGCGAAACTAGAACGATGAGAAACAAGAACAATGTGAAACTTACACATTTACACGAGGGACAAGAACAATGTGAAACTTACAAAAGTTCCTTTACACAAGGAACAACAACAATGTGAGAGAACAATGTGGTAGTAAACAGTTGTTATGGTGTGTAACAAATGGGTTATACAAATATGTTCTAACCACTGCTGTCTTTGTTGTTTCCCAGCTGGCTTGTCGAGCTTTGTATTGAGTGAAACTTGTCGTCGATATCGTGAACAGGGTGTGATTTTCTTTTTCATCTTGGAAAAAAAAAACAACAATTAAGGAACTGGACAAAAAATGTAGCTTTAAAAATATTAATGTACACGTGTATAACTAACTGTATGCATAGTTCAAAGGAAGAGCAAGATGGTAACAAATCACAAGAGATACTGTGTTCCATAGGATAGATGTTAACGATAAAATATACATTTAAACACGACGTCAGCATACGGATGATACTTCACATTGTTATTCCACTGTGAATTTCAAATATAAACAACATTTCATAAATAAGGTTTTCTGGCTCTTACAAGCTATTACTGGGAGATCTCAGCAAAAACTGCCTTCAACTTCTGCTGGCTTAAACGGTTCTAACGTCCTACTGCGTACTGTGGCAATTCTTATATTATCTTTATTTAACGTTTCAAACCAATTACTTTATATACAGTATTAAAAGGAGTACATTATCGAAATCATCACATAATAAATATTTTTTTTTAAAAACAAGGACCAGCCCAAAGGAATTCTACACTTTCGGTGTCCTTACGTCACTATTTTCTCACATCACGACACACACACATATATATATAAAATAACTTGTCACAGTGAAAAGACTCAAAAGAAATTGAACTGTATTTTAAATAATTTCGTGAGCCTTATGGTCTAAAATATTCTATTTCATCAATTCTAAATCATTTTACTTGTTCTTCAAAATCATGTGTGGGCTCAATATTTGGTTACTTGTAGAGCTTGTTGACAGCACTATCTTTACAAATAACCATCTTTTATTTTCAAGATAGAGATGTGCGTTTTAAAAATATCTTCACAACTTTGTTAGTTGAAACCAAACGGATTATCAAGCTTCATTCATCAGTGTAGTTAACTTGGTTTGGAATTGCTTATGTACGAAGTATTTGACTCCTGGCTGAAACCAGACCTATGTTTATTATCATGTCTCATCCATCAGTATTGTTAAATTGATTTTGGGAGTGCAGATGTACGAAGTATTTGATTTATGGTTGAAACCAGACCTATGTTTATTATCAAGTCTCATCCATCAGTATTGTTAATTTGGTTTTGAAAGAAATCTTATACAAAGTATTTCATGTCACTTACATGTTTACATTTGAACAAATATTTTTGAAATAAAGTTTTACTTATTGTGTAGACCTTTGTTCAAAAGCAAACAGATGTTTATCTAATTTTATCTTCTGACCTTCTGACTGGTTTTTAACTTCAAAAAGGTATAGTAGGTATTCTATGATTTGGGGATTTAAAAATATAGGAGTTAATCTAATGGCTGTGTTGTGGGTTTCAAAAGTATAGGATGTAATCTATTGGCCGGGTTTTGCATTTAAAATAAGTATGGGAGTTAATATGTTGGATGGTTTGTGTATTTAAAACGGAAAAGAAGGTAATCTGTTGTCCGATTTTGTGGTTTAAAAGGTATAGGTAGTATTTTATTGGCCAGTTATAGGTATCATAGATATATGAGGTAATATTTTGGTTTATTTTGGTGTTTTCAATAGTATACCCTATGACCTGGTGACTAATTTACTTTTTTTGTTCCTATTCCCTGTTTTAATTAACCTGATAATCTTTAATGTTGTTTTAAAAAATAAAGAAATCTTTAACATACACATACGTATATATATATATACAGACATACGTTTTAATTTTGTTCAAAATTATAGCTGGCACTTTAACCCCCTTTTCCATCCTATTGACTTTATTATAGAAAGCTATCAGTGACAACTGATAGCAAATGCGTTTGTTTTCTACAATGTTTCTCTCTGTACTATATATTTTCGTGTTCATAAATATGTACATTACAATTTTTAACGGCCCGGTATGGCCAGATGGTTAGGGTGCTAGACTCGCAATCTGGGGGTTGCGGGTTCGAATATCCATCCCATGAAATATGATCGCTCTTTAAGCCGTGGAGGCGTTATTATATTCCTGTCAATCCTGCTATTTGTTGGTAAAAGAGTAGTCCCAGAGTTGGCGGTGAGTAGTGATAACTAACAACCTTTCCTCTAGACTTTACACTGGAAAATTAGTGTCGGCTAGCGCAAATAACCCTCATGTAGCTTTGGATGAAATGAAACCAAATAGTTTTCAACATAATCGACATAACTGTTTCTTGGCTGATTTTGATCGATTTTTGAGTAAAAGGTCATCGAAGGTGAAAATAGTTTTAAACACCACATCAAAATCTGTTCATTTTGATGTCTTCTTGCGTCAAAATTATAATCGTTACAAAATATATGGAAAATAATTCAAAATTTAGGTAAAACCCTAGACGCCTTTTCTTTTGACCAGTCTCAAACTACATTATTTTACGAAAAAATAAAAACATCAAAAAGTCGTTATTAGTTCTGAGAATAATGACAAAATTATGCCTATAATTTACAAAGAAGTCGTGAAACGTAAGTTTGTTAAAGTATAAAATAAGAACTACTCTATTTTTAAATGTCTACATAAATAAATAAAATAAGCTTCTGATCTTACTATATATTCAAGGGAATTTGACGTTGCGCTAATGTATAACCAAAAATAAAACAGACGACAAAGATTTTTCTAGGCTTACATTCTTCAAGTGTGCGGAACAAAGTCCAAAAGCAACGATATATTTACGAGCGCTTAAATAGAAATTGGCAAGTTTTTATGAATAATTAACATTATGTTACTAACACAAATTCCCAAGATGCATTGTTAGTTAGCTATGCGAGTGTTATATGTCTGTATATCATGTGGTATAAATCTAAAACACTTTCACGTGAATGTCTTACCAATTTCAAGTCCCTCGCTCACAGTGCACGCAAACATATTTCAACAGAACAGTTCTGTTATCGATTGAGATTTTTTTTTTCATCTAAAATCCAAACTTCATAGACGGGCAAAATTTTAATAATTTCTTTGGGGGAAAAAAAGGGGGAGGAGTACTTGTAATTCAGAATGTCTAAAGAACCTTATGTTTTTTATGACGAATATTAACACTAAATAGTACTCCAAACCGTACCTTTAAACAATGGAATCTCACAGTGTTGGATAGAATAAATATGAGTTTGAACATAAAATCAATATTTCTACTATTCTGAGATTGGTTGGTTGCCGTTAAGCACAGAACTATACAACGGACTAACTGTGTGTGCGTGTGTTTCTTATAGCAAAGCCACATCATGCTATGTGCTGTGTCCACCGAGGAGAATCGAGCCCCTGATTTTAGCTTTGTAAATCCAAAGACTTACCACTATCCCAGCGGGGGACGGGCTACCTGTGCCGTTCACACCACGAAGATCAGGGGAAGCTATTTTGAGAAATAAAGTGCTCACTTCTACACTAATGACAGTGAGGAATCTATTAGTTTGATTTAACATAGTTTTTACTTTCAGAAAATTTCTATTAATTGCTAATAATTGAACTAAATTGACAGCTGTGGTGTTAAGAGTGAATTTATTTGTTAATATTTTCATATATGATACCTCATTGACATAGAAAACACACACATGTATCTCTAACGTATTCTGTTATCCATACATTGACAATTTGATTATAGTTCTTTTTTTTCAAGCTATTTTGTGCTTGGTCTGCAATGTAGGAAAAAAGCTTTACTTTTATCGGATGGTGACTTGTCTTCATCTATCAAAATGAGACTCCACGGTTAAGGGGTTGTAAGGAAAATTTTCAAAGACGATAAGTTATGAGTGAGGCGTGGAAAATTTATTTCTATAGATAACTTAGAAATGTCCAGCTTCAATAACTCAAAACTGTGGGGTTTAATTCTGGTAGCTGTAGTATATTACCGATTAATATTATATGAATGATGGTTTATATACCAGTGGCTTTTTTAAGTAAACGCAAAGTATAAGATTGGCTTATCTACCCTGTGTTGAATCGAACTCCGAATTTTAGTGTTATAGGGCCTGGAGCTGTTTACTGACCCATTGGGAAGAGGGAGAAGTCGTCACTGATGAAAATGTGTAATACATAAGTTTGTTTCGAATTATTTAACCCTCAACATTGCATGTCTTATAATCATGCACACTGTACTACTTTGAACTCCAAATACTTAAAAAATAAAGTAAAAATGTTGATTTTATTTATCAGATATCGAAATTTGCTTCTACTTTAAAAGAAATATTTTCCAAAGTATTCAATTTTTTTTCCTACCGGAAGTTCTAGAGCACTGTGAGCCTGGTTGGTTGTAAGAGTCTTGAATAATTCAAATAAATTCGTACTTGTTCATATGCAGGTTGAGTTTCGAACGCTATATTTAATGTGCTTAAAACGTATGTAGACGGAAATACTAGAAGGTATTTTTCTTGTTGTTCTCCACAGTTCTTGTTTAAACCTTGATTTACGGCAGGTGTTGCTGAAATATTGATACTGAAATATTAAAACAATCGACTGTTTCTGTTAACGACTAGGAAATCAAACGTGTTTTTTTATAAATCATATTTCCGAACAAACCCGAAATGATATCTGACTCAGTTGTTTCCACGTAATTGAAATATAAAACTTAAAATTGAAAAAAATAAAACATTTCGACTCAATGGCCAAACTATAGGGTTTTTTCTGATATAAAAATACTAAATATTTGAAAGTAAAGAACAGAAAGAATCAGGCAAATAGCTTCTTTTCCAATCGTATAATTCTTTTAAATGTTAAAAATCTTAATGATTGTAATAAGTTGAATATGATTGTATGAATTCGCTATTATAGAATAAAAAATGCTTTTTATCTTCCTTACAATTCACTTATTTGCAGGAGACTGCGAATTGCAGATATAATGAAAATAGGTAGGATAAGCCCCCCGTTAGTACAGCGGTATGTCTCCGGATTTACAAGGCTAAAATTAGGGGTTCGATTCCCCTCGGTGGGCTGAGCAGATAGCCCTTTGTGGCTTTGCTATATGAAAAACACAGATATAGGATATAATTTAGTAAAATAATGACTATGAAATTTTATATTTTTAAACATTTAACTTATGGCTACCGCACCCGTACAGTAAATCCAGAGGTTTGTGACTCGCACCTCGTTGTGTAAAAATTTGAATTCTACTTTGAGCCTGCTGTTACATTGTAACGAACATTATTCATTCAGGCAGATTAACCCGATAGTTAGGGGTAGGTGTTCTTGAATAGCTGTCTTCCCTCTAGTTTATCAGTTGGATTTTACGAACGACTATGTTCATTGTATATTTTTGCTCAAAAATACTCTACAAAGAAAAAACTACGTACACAAGAGTTATTACAAGAACGAATAATATCAACACAGCAAACTATGGGGACTGCTTTTAAAACGTAGAAGACTGTCACACAATACTATGAATGCAAACTAAATATCAGCACACTAAACGAAGAGTTAGAAAGGGTTTAGGCGATAAATAGATATAATAATCTTTCTATATCAAGCATCGTTAAATCGTGGATATAAATAAAATGCTAATTTCAATTGTCATTTCGGTATACAAACAGAACTAGTCTCACTGATAGAAATTAAAATCTTATTAAGACTCATGTTGTACAAATGAATAACATTGGATTATTTTTTAAATTTTTAATTATTTATTATACTGATTGCGTTTTGCAAGTTTTTTAATCAGAAAAGCTATATATAGAGACAATTGTTTTATATATCTCAAAAACTCGCTTTCTCAAAGTTAACTAATATAATCGTGATATATAAAAGCACATATTTTAGAGTATCACTTATATAATACGTATATTTATTTCCCCCCTTATACCTGGTGAGTTATAACGCTTGGGTGTATGTATTAGGCGGTAAGAAAATAGCATACGTTTTCATACTCTCAAGCCGTTTGAACCTTGCAAAATTTTATTGGGATTACGACCGAAAGTTCCTTTAGCAACGAGAATACACAGTTGATGATAAAATGCATTGTAATCATTATAAGTTTAAGTTGTCTAGTGTATTTGTTTATAGCGTTATACATTCTATGCCAGTAAGTCATACAGGATCAGCTTCATTAAAGTATCAGTTATTTTGTATTCTGATTTGTACAGCTAGATTCACACTTTTTATCAAAAGTTCTTAATGACACGGGCCCGGCATGGCCAAGCGCGTTAAGGCGTGCGACTCGTAATCCGAGGGTCGCGGGTTCGCATCCCCGTCGCGCCAAACATGCTCGCCCTTTCAGCCGTGGGGGCGTTATAATATGACGGGTAAAAAGAGTAGCCCAAGAGTTGACGGTGGGTGGTGATGACTAGCTGCCTTCCCTCTAGTCTTACACTGCAAAATTAGGGACGGCTAGCACAGATAGACCTCGAGTAGCTTTGTGCGAAATTCAAAAAACAAACAAACAAACAATCTTAATGACATATTATTTCTTCTCTTCGGTTAAGATTTTAAACCTCGGCATTCGTAATCACTATCGAACTGTGCTATAAAAAGTGGTGTGTGATACGTAAATAAGTGAATACTATACTTGAAACGTAAGTTAAAATTATAAATAATAATTTGTACCCCACCAAAGGAATGACAAGTAATATCTACCAGAGATATTAACTTGGTTCTGTTTGTGTATTTTTCTTTTTTCAGAGTTAAGTACACTATTCTAATAAAAATAATTGCGATTTTAAATTTTATAATTTAAAATATACTTTAACAGTAAATAAACTCAAAACCAAACAAAAAGTTATTAATGTCGTTATGCGCCTGGCTTATCAACTTTACATATTTAAGTGAACATATATACAAAGTAGGACATGTTTCATAGCACTTTATTCCACTTGCATGATTCTAAATTTTAAAATCAATAATAGTTAAGTTTGTTTGTTTGTTTGTTTTGGATTTCGCGCAAAGCTACACAAGGGCTATCTGCACCAGTCATCCCTTAATTTAGAAGTGTAAGACTAGAAAAAGTCATTACTACCCACCGCCAACGAGATGGGCTACTCTTTTACCAACGAATAGGGGGACTGACCGTCACTTTATAACGCCCTCACGGCTGAAAGGACGAGCATGTTTGGCGTAACGGGGATTGGAAGAATAATTAGGTGTTGCCACAGCTTCCGTTCAGTATCCATAAGCGGTTATGAACGATAAATTTCCATATAAATTAACAAAAAAGAACATGCTCCACCAAGTACTTTTGTACATGGAATATAATTTGAGGTTTTTGTTACTTGTTTAACAATTTGTGATTCTAGGTAGTATCTGAGCCTATTACAATATAATAGTAATTATAAATGGTTGTATACCGAGTATAAAATACGTTGTATGCATTTAAATTGACATCATGCATGTATCTTAACTCGACTTTTAAATTTAACTTTTTCATGTTTTTTACAGCCCAATATCAGCATATAATCGGTTCGTTTCTTTATACTAATATGGTTTGGTTGTCTGTATAACAATAATGATAATAGCAATAATAAAACATTTCTTATGTAATTACAGCAATTGCCTATTCGGTCCAGAGCTGACGTTCACCCGTTGGAAACAATGTATTTTAAATTCCAAATAACAAAACAGTGAAATATCTTCTATTTAGAAACAACTGAAAACTAGCACTCATCCATCGATTTTAAGTCGTTGAAAATGTTATACAGAAGTTATTCAAGATTCATAAATCTGTCATATTTAAATTGCGCTATCAAAACGACCTCACCTATTAAAAACTATGTAACATTATTTTGGTTTTCTTTGTTGCAATACCAATAATCATTAGAGCAAGCAGTAATAGAAACAAGATTGATCAATTACACGATGTAACACAAATTTTGTTCTAAGATAGTACGTGTTATTACTTAATTGCTTGTGTTGTGTACTTTTAAGTACAGAAAATGGCCATTATTCCCTTCAAACTTTGCTTTTGTGACCTGGATAATGAAATTTAGAAATTAACATATTTTATATTTAAAAAGGGGCAAATTTGATTATTTTCATTTACATTAGGTCTGAATAAAACAACATATAAATCAAGATTTACATGTATTTATACTAAAGTTATACAAAAATGAGTAGAATATTTAGAAGTGAGTAGTTTTTAAGATTTGCAACTGTAATGTAAATCACTTTCACGTATCGGCCCTCAAATATAATCTTCCATCATGTTTTCGTAATACGACCCTTGATAGCGGCGTTCGAAGTCCAGTATATTTTGATGGAAGCGATCGCCTTGCTCCTCTGAGTATGCTCACATGTTCTCCTTGAATTTATCAAGATGAGCGTCAAGGATATGGACTTTCAGGGACATCCTGCAGCTCATTTTGCCATAGTTCTTCACCAGAGTCTCAACCAGTTCCACATAATTTTCGGCCTTGTGGTTGCCCAAGAAGCCCCGAACCACTGCGACAAAGCTGCCTCAGGCTTTTTTTTCCCTTCCTGCTAAGCTTCTTGGGAATTCTGTGCACTGGGCTAA
The DNA here is from genome assembly GCF_004210375.1 of Tachypleus tridentatus. Lineage (NCBI taxonomy): Eukaryota > Metazoa > Arthropoda > Merostomata > Xiphosura > Limulidae > Tachypleus > Tachypleus tridentatus. The sequence goes on along the minus strand of NC_134828.1, from coordinate 74,536,354 downwards.
TTGGAATAAGAAAATCTAAGAAGCTGGATATAGGACAATTGGTGTGTGTTTTGTTATAGCAAAGTCACATCGGGCTATCTGTTGAGTCCACCGAGGGGAATTGAACCTCTCATTTTAGCGTTGTAAGTCCGTATACTTACCGTTGTACAGTGTCTCACCTCCATTTCACTGACTCTCGAATTAAAACAAACTAACTTTTCATGTTGCATTCCTATTCGTAAATACAGATTCTTACAAAATATGGCGTTACGTTGACAAAACATAAGATGCATACTTTGTGACAAATTATAAGACTTCAATACAGTAATCAAATGAAGTCGACCACCAAAATGTTTCCAGTTTTTATATATATTCATGAAGTGTTTTTGAACGATGTTGGACCTGCATGGACAGATGGTGAGGGCGCTCCACTCGTAGTATATAGGGATTGCGGGATCGAATCCCAGTAACACCAAACATGCTCGCCCTTTTATTGAAGGGGTAAATTATAAAGCCCTCAAATATAGTTTCCCATCATGTTTTCGGTTTTTGGTAGCGGGGTTCGAAGTCTAGTATATTTCGGTGGAAGCGCTCGCCTTGCTCCTCTGAGTATGCTCACATGCTTTCCTTGAACTTATCAAGATAAGCGTCAAGGATATGGATTTCCAGGGACCTTCTGCAGCCCATTTTGCCATAGTTCTTCACCAGAGTCTCAACCAGTTCCACATAATGTTTGGCCTTGTGGTTGCCCAAGAAGCCCAAACCACTGCGACAAAGCTGCCCCAAGCTTTTTCCCTTCCTGTTGAGCTTCTTGGGGAATTCTGTGCATTCCAGAATCTTCTGTATTTGTGGTCCAACGAAGACACCAACTTTGACCTTTGCCTCAGACAGCTTAGGGAAGAAGTCTCAAAGGTACTTGAAGGCTGCAGACTCCTTATCAAGAGCTGTGAAAAATTGTTTCATAAGACCCAATTTTATGTGCAATGGTGGGAACAACACCTTCTGAAGGTCTACTAGTGGCTCACACCTGACATTGTGCCTCCCCACAGAGAACTCGGTCCGTTGTGACCAGTGCTTCCTGTTGTAGTGCACTGCAGTATCCCTGCTGTCCCAAAGGCAAAAATAACAGGGAAACTTGGTAGAGCCTCCTTGGAGACCCATCAGGAATGCCACCATTTTGAAGTCTCCTATAACCTCCCAGCCATACTCATCATACTTCAAGGCTTCTATCAAGGTCTTGACGCTGCTGTATTTCTCTTTAAGGTGCACCGAATAAGCCAGAAGAAGAGATGGATACTTATTTCCGCTATGGAGCAGAACAGCTTTGAGGCTTTTGGATGAGATATCAAAGAAAAGGCGCCACTCGTTCTGGTTACAGGCAATTTTAATTGCCTCGCACTGACCGGATACATTGTGGCAGAAGCAGAACCCATCTTGACGAGTGAAGAAGCTTGAAAAATGTCGGTGACGCTTCCCTGACTTGCGACTTACACACTTTTATCTAACAAATCCCACTCCTTGAGCCTAAATGTCAAAAGCTCGGCATTTTACTTTGTTAGACCAAGACCTCTGGAAAGTTCTGGAAAATTGGTAAATTTGAATATTTCATTACCCAGGTCACAAAAGCAAAGTTTGGAGAAAAAATAGGTCTTCTCTATTCACTGTAGGCATAAGCAATGGAAAATAACACTTTCTGCCCTAGAACAAGTAAAAGTAAAAATTTTGTTACATAGTGTTATAAAGTATTGTTTGTTTGGAAGGGTTATAATTTCTACTGTTGTCTCTTTCATTACACAGTCACGGTGTTTTTTATAGCCAAATGGATAACTTTATATTTTTTAATTTTCATAAGACATTAGTATTAGGCCAATTATATTTATGATTATAAATAAATAATATTTATAATTATAAATAAATAATACAGTGCTTAAGGATATAATACGCCTAATACTAATGTTGTATGGCAAGCATATAATTACAATCATACATTAACAGCTTGCAAAAGGCAATCACACCATAACAGAACTTTTTATTTCGTACTTTGGTTTTTGTACCTCAAACACTTTTCTGGAATATAGCTGCTACAAAGTAAGGAAGCAAAAATTTAAAATGATATCTTTTATTTTCGTATTCTACTTAAAGCAACCATTTAAGAATTGACAATTGGCTTTCATTTAAGAAATCTAAAACATTTAAATATGATATTTAAGAAAGTCCTGACCAAGGATACTTACTAAAAAATAGTTTCATTTTGTATAATAATGCAATTTAATGAACCGCTACGGTGTAATATTAAACATTCATGATGGCTTATTAATATAATAACCATTGGAGATGTTAGTTATATTATATTAAGTCACGCTAACAAATTACAAAAGTTAAATTGGCCCTCGTTAATTTTGTGTATTGTAACTGGATTATTTATAAAATCAGTTATTTCTTCAAATAAATGTGTGTGTGTGTGTTTTATAGCAAAGCCACATCGGGCCATCTGCTGAGCCCACCGAGGGGAATCGAATACCTGAATTTAGTGTTATTGTAAATCCGTAGACTTATCGCTCTACTGGCGAGGGACTTTCAAATAAATAAAATCTTTATACCATGTTAACAAATCGCTAAGGAACCCAGGAATCACAAATTAAAAATATTAATATTTTTCACACTAAAAGTGGCTGCACGTAAAGTACCTTTAAACTACTTTATTTATTAGAAATGCACGTTGAACGTAGTACGTTATCATAAATGTGAATTGAAAATCATAAATTTCTCAGCCAGTGACCCAGTAGTTCATAAATTGTTTTATTTTTGTATTATTTATCTTTAAACGTTCGCATATGGTTTTGGCATATGAAATCGAACTATGATATCTTATTTATCTAATGTTCTATCGCCAACACATGAAAAATACTATTACTTATACAGTACAAAATATTTTAAAAAATCTAATGTGCTATAGTTTGTAAAGATGCTCAAACTTTCAAAGGGGTATAATAGTGGGTACAATAGCATTATTATCAAATACTTTTTAAGTTATTGTTTACTGTGTGTTCAAAGCATATATAATTAGAATTATTTAAAAATAATACTAAACAAAATACATCGGCTGATAGGAGAAACTATGATAGCCAACTGATGACGACTTCTTGAGAAAAATTACATTGGACAAGTTTTTAAAATACATCAAACGTCAGACTATGTTTTAATTGATTGATTTTTTTCAATAACAGTCACGAATCGACTACGCCTAATCCTACCTTGCAAAGGATATTACATGAGTAAATTGCTTATCTGAGAGAAGCTCACTTTCGCGTGTGTTTAGATTGCAAACTTAGGAGAATGAATTAATGGAAGCATATAGCATGGTTTGACGACTTATCTTTTATCCTTTGTTATTTCTATAGCAAGGTAAAAATAAGAAAAACGAACATGACTCTTTGACCCTGCTAATGTTGTTCTGACAGTAGAAAATGACATTGAAGAATGTTTTTTCTCAAGGGATTAAATTCTCTGGATCCTTCAGAAAAGCAAGTAATATCTAGAGGTACTTTAGCATTTTACTAAGCATGCCCATACTACGATATACTATTTCCCTTTTGATAGACAAAGGCCCTTTTTAGGATAATAAAACAATTCACAGAGCTCACATTGTCAGAAATCACTTCGAAGAGTACAAAAATGGTTTCATCTCTCTTTCTTGGTCAACACAGATACTAGATCTTGATCCGTTTCAACAGCTTTAGGATAAACCTGGATGTTGCACTTACCACCATAAGTATCTTCCGATATTTGTATATTACTTGCAGCTTCTGATAAAATGCCTGTAATGAAACGAAACATCTTCCGGAGTCTATTCTAGGCACAGTTTAGATTATAATTAGGGATACTAGTATTTTAATACCATTTTAAGTGAGGTCTAATAAAGTATCCAATTACCATTTTAGGTGAGGTTCTAATAAAGTAATCGGTCACCATTTTAAGTGAGGTCCTAATGAAGAAACCGGTCACCATCTGTACTATATAGCTGCTTGCACGTATCTGTATTGAAGAATTTCCAACTTCCAGTTCTGTTCACCAAGAAAGCTCTAGAGCTACTTCAATATGTTTCAGAGGGATTCTAAAGCTCCCTACTTCATTTTTTCTTATTTTTACGAGTTCAATTGCTATATAACCTCTTGCTACTTCCTTGATGCCTAATTACTGAACTGTGATCACCATAATGGTCTACCTTTTTATGAATCGTCAGCCATAAAACACAGGTTTTTTTTGCTGTTCTTATAGAGCACAACTACACATTAAGTTATCTATGCTTTGTCCATCAGTAGGAATCGAACCCTAAATTTAAGTGTCATAACTCTGTAAAGTTACCATTATCCCAGTAGGAGGCATGTGGTTAAAGCTTCAACGTCTTTTCAGCATGTTCACAACTTTCTTAAAGAGTTTTAATCTGGTCAGTTTATGCATTAAATTGTCGTTAAAATGGCTCTCTACAATAATAATTTGGTTTGCTTTAATGCACCAGTAACATATTTTCCCGTGACAGTATCAAAATTAATGCGATTAGTTGAATGATTAACTATTATGTGAATGATTAGGCTCATTTCTAAAAAGAATGTTTGAGATTCTCCCTTCGAATCGTTTCGATTTACTTCATAAAATGCACGTCCTAGAAGGTGAGCTGGAGCTTTAAGTAAGATAATTATTTATCTTAGAAAATCAAACAGGAATAAATGGAAAGAGTCGACATCTTGTCACGTTTAAGTAGATTAGTTGGGGAAATTGGTAAAAGAGGAATGAAAGAGAATAAAAATACCTTGATATGATATTTATTTTCACTAACGGACCTCAAGTATAGAAATAATTGATTAGAATTTTACGACCCATGCCAGCCGTCTTTAGAATATATTTTTACTTTCAGTGGGTTTCTAGTCATCATGAATATTGTTTAGAGTAGTATTATTATATAAGGATTTATCTTGTTTTATTTATATTTGAATTTACTGGTTCATCTTTTTTATTTGATGATATTTTTTTCACGTAGACTAAAAATAATACGTATCGAAATAATTGTAGGTTTCATAAGTTACTTAGATTTCAAGTTGTCTTTAATTAAATACTTTGGGTTTTCTTCAGGCGAAAACCCAAAAAATAGGAAAGTAATTTCGTTTCTTCTTCGAGTGAAACACTTACGATATATATAATATATTCAACTATACTTCAAGTGGTGGCACCAAGCATGGTCAATAAATGCACCTTATGTGTGAATTCGAAGATTTATGACTCGCGTCCCGTTACTGCGCAAACACGCTCTGCACTTTGAGACTTTAAATGTGCTATAAGAGGGAATGATAAGTCCATTATTTTGTCAGACAAGAGTAGCGCAAGAGTAGTTTTAATTTCTAAGTTTAAAATTAAGGACGGCTATTTGCACATGACCCTCATGTGGTTTTAAATGAAGATTGTACAACCAACTTCGAGTAGTTTGACGACAGTGGTTTCAATGTATTAACTTTAGAGAGTGTCTTACAGTAGAAATCACGAAGAACTACGCTGCAATGAAAGTTTTAAGATACAAAAATATTTTCCGCCTCTCACTTATATTTAGTGCAATAACCGGGAAGATCGGCGGAAAGCATCTGGCTTATTTCACGTTCATTGTTCCATTAGTTTCTGTCCTCACGTGACAAGGTTTCTCTGGTAGTCACGCGATGCTTTAATATAGTATGAGCTGAATATGATATTTTTAGCGACCAATGATCTACTTCTTATCTATGGTTCTCTTCGTTTTAGCTTTTTTATGCTATCTTTAATGTCTCCAAACAAAAATTCTTATACAGAACACACGAAAGCAAGTTACGAACTGTCGATGGTACACGAATGTGCTTCTACTTTATTATCTTTGCTATGTCAAATATACAACAATATAGTTGTGTTTTAATTTCTTGAACGTGCTGTATTTACAAGACCATGTTATATGTAAAGAAGTTCAATTTTTACATTCTACGTATATTCGTCAAAACTACATAGTTAAGATCGAACGTACTTGTTGAACACAACAAGTTATCCCATAGTTTGAGTTACGTAACTCAACTAACTACATCTTGTATTACACTTTCAATAGGACGGGCATGGCTTGAATGTTAGTTAGTTGGTTAGTCCATCGGATTTAAGCGCAAAGCTACATTATGAGCTATCTGTGCTCTGTCCACCACGGGCATCGAAACCCGAGTTCAAGCGTCATAAGTCCGCCGATATGAAGCTGTACCAACAGGGGGCCACTAGTTAACATATTGAGCTATTGATTCGCTTCCCTTTACCGAAGAAAGAGGGGTTCCTCTAATAAGAAGCCGTGCGTGCGTTATGAGGGTGACAATCAAATCCCACTGTTTTAAATACAGTAGCCCAAAAATTAGCAGCAGCTGCTGTAAACAGGCTGAATTTCATTTAGTTTATCAGTTCAAAATTAGGGACTGCTAGTTCAGGTAGCACTTGTGTAGCTTGTACAAATATTCAAAACAAACATACCAAATAGGGGAAGGAAAAAAACTAAAAACATTAAAATTGTTCATTAAATATAAATGGTTCTTGATAAATAGAATTTCTATTCCCATTCTTTCACATCATATGGACTTACAATGTTAAAATCAGGGGTTCGATTCCCCTCGGTGGGCTAAGCAGATAGCCCGACGTGGTTTTGTTATAAGAAAAACACACACACATTCTAATCAAAGGTACTTGGTGAACATTGTTTTATATTACTCAAAACTACGCATTAAAGGCCAAACGTACTTAGTGAACATTATTTTATATTAATCAAAACTACATTCAGACATCCAACGTACTTGACGAACATTGTTTTATATTAATCAGAACTACACAGTAGAGATCGAAGATAGTTGGTGAACATTGTTTTATATTAATCAAAACTACATAGTAAAGATCAAACGTATTTGATTAACATTGTTTTATATTAATCAAAACTACATAGCAGAGATGAAAGGTACTTGTTAAACATTGGTTTATATTGATTAAACCCACACAGTAAAAATGAAAAGTACTCGATGAACATTGTCTTTATTTCTACTTTCTCTAATGTAAATCCGTCACGTCTTCACAAAAAATTCACGTAATAATTGCAGTCCTTGTTTACTATCTCTTTAAAATAGTGGTTCCCAACCAGGGCTGCTTGCACCTCTTGGGAGTGCGAGATAGCGTTCCAGAGGGTGCGAGATAACATTATAAAAATTTGTTTGGGCCACCTTCACATTTATTCTTAAATAAATAATTACTGTGAGGGGTGCAAGAACATATTAATTTTTTTTAGGGGTGCGGGGCATAAAAAAGGTTGGGAACCACTGCTTTAAAGTATCTTGTATCTTGCATGTTAATGTCCAACACTAAACAGTTTGTATATCGAGATGTTATTGAAATATCTCAGGTTTCCGTTTTCAAACTTTGATAAATTGGTTAGTTTTGTTAAGCACTGACCAGCTTTCTTCTAGATTTAACGCTTATTTTTCTTTTGTTTTTCACAGGTAAGCTTTTGATGCAACAAAACCCACTGTTTTAGACTGTCGGTAGGCTTAAAACAAATATATCTTACGTAAAGAAAGGTTTGGAAATTGTCTGACGCGTGAGACTAGTTTTCTTTACTCGTTAGCTTCACTAGTCTCTCTTCATCTTTTTGTTTTCACAATATCGGTTTTTCGTGATTACATTTTAAATGCAGCTTGGATTTATTGAGTTCGTCATTAGCAACAAAACGATACATTAAACGAATCAATTCACTTTTATATTATATTTATACATCAAAGTTAGGTAATAATCTTCGAGGTTATTGTTAGATCTTTCTGTAAAAAGAGTTATCCTATAAAGCATATAATTATGTAATACCTGGAAGAGACAGTGCACATCTGTCTCTTTTTGTTTTTAGCAGAACACGTTTCATTAGTTTCAGTTTCAAAAAGCTGTATTTTTATTGATAAAATTACATTAATAATTTAAGATAATTAGCGTGGAAAGAACTATATTACATCATCGTTAATCCAATACTCTCCTTTTTTCTCGTGAAATTGAAATCATCCATCAGATGTAATTTAAATATGTCCATTTATTTAATTCACAGGAAGGACATTAAATACTAACATAAAATAAAACTAAACTCGTTATTCTGTAATTACATAAAAGAATATTGATCGACTGGGTGAAAAGTGCATTCATTCCTTAACAATCGTTAATGGAAATTTATTTCGTAACGAAGTATTAAAATTGAGCTTTTTCAGTCCACCACATCTGGTCTATAATATGTATAATATTTTGCGCAGTAAAACTGTTTTTTCCGTAAAATAATATCTTGAAGTGCAATAGCCAGTTTGAGAAAATTGATAAAGAAACTACGGTTTTAAATTTAGTTTTGAAGAAGAATAGTTATTTAAAAGTATGTGAGAGAAACTACGTATATATTAGTCTTTCCATGTAATGGAAAACCGAAAAACACGCCACAACTTTCTGTGAGAATTTCGAAAGCTGCTTCCTTCAATTTTCTTAGAAAAACCCTACATGTGAATTAGCTGTTGCAGAAAATGGCCATACACACTGATGTATTCGAGGTTTTGTTCGTAGTCTGAACAAATTATTATAGGTTTTGTTTGATGAGTCCTCCATAAAATAACTGTTCATAATTGACATTAACCTATGGATAAACAATCTAGTGTTAACTTTACTTACGAACCATACTGTATTTGTATACCCTAGATAGTAATGTATCCGTAACATGCCGCTAAGCAATTTTATAGAATGCACTTAATAAAATCAAAGAAAATCATTATAGACGAAAAACAGAATCGCAATCACGTACTGTTCAAACAACAGCACGCTAAAAAAGCATTATTTCTATACAGTCCAAAAGGAAATACGAACTGATTCATTGCAACAGTTTTGCCTAAATCACATGTCATAAATAACTCTCGAACAGTATAGTGAGTTCCATTTTATATTTATAAGAGAACGAACTGGTTAAGGAGAAAATACCTGACAATTTATAGCGAGGTAGTACTTAATATATGGTTCTACAACTGAATGTTAATGGCTGAACTCTTTTTTATTTTTTTTATTAACAAGTTCTAGGTTGTTGTTGTGAAAGTATATAAAATATTAAACATCATTTGGAGTTGTGACAGTGAATAGTGTGTGAAACTGGGAATGTGAACACTGCCTGAAGGTTGAAGAGGAATTGATTATGAAATTGTTGGAATGAACACTATATATAGGTAGGGAGAGTGAACAATGTTTGGACTTGTGACAGTGAATAGTGTGTGAAACTGGGAATGTGAACACTGCCTGAAGGTTGAAGAGAAACTGATTATGAAATTGTTGGAATGAACATTGTATATAGGTAGGGAGAGTGAACAATGTTTGGAGCTGGGACAGTGAATATTGTTTGGAGTAAGGAAAGTGAGCATCTTATTGAGATGGGTAATGTGGGAAGCCCTCTTAGTTACACAAATAGCAATATCCAAAAATCATATGCTCTAAAAGCTTTACTTAGGCGTAGTAATTGACGTTAAGCGTGCGTGGATGAAATATAAATACAACCAGCATGAGAGTTTATTGACAAATTAAGGGTTAAAAGCGTTTCTTTAATAATCTCCTACAATGACATCAGTTTGAGACTGAAGCTCTGTTTGTAATTCATTAAATACCGAGAATTATCGTAATTACCACAGATGGAAAATGATTTATCTTTTACTTGACTCTGTTTGAGTCTTGTACGTAGCTGAAACTGATATTAGTATTTGTCTCTGTATCTACTTTACCTCATAACTTATGTTTATGTTTCATTTTCTTACTTTAACATAGTTCGAGTGTGGAAATAATCCTGTTAATAAAATGAACACTTGGAACAGCTGTAAGGGTAGAACTTATATTTATAGTGGATTTGGTTGGAGATAAGCACAAAGATACACAATAAGTTATCTGTGCTCTGCCCATCACGGATATATAAACCCGGTTTCTAGAGGTGTAAGTCCTTAGACATGCTGTTTTATCCATGGGGGGGGGGGCATTTACAGTAGAGGTTTGCAATTTTTACATTACCTGTGCATTAAATTATTATTAAAATTTCGGAAAACGCAGAACAGTTTCGTTTGTCGCGAACAATTAAAACATTTAAGTTAAGCTTAACACCACCAACAATAATAACTTGAATTATTATCCTGGACACAACACAAAAAGAAGCTTTAAAACTATTTCTAAATTAAAAGACTCAGTTTAGTTTATAGTTAAGGTTCTGATGTTGTCATAGCAACACATGCAAATAAAATGGTTCACAAAAAGACGTCACAAGGTTAGAAAGTGTTTGTTTTTGGATGTGACCTTGTGGTCTGTCACAAAACCACACTTCGAACCTTAGAATCGTAAATGTGCAACAATTGTGGTGGTCAAATTCCCTAATCAGCTAGAAAACAGTATCTCAAGTGTTGGCGGCGGGTGTTATTGAGTATCTGCCTTATCTGTTGCACGTAAATTGAACACTCAGATACGCGCAGACCACGCTTTGTATAGTTCTGCACGAAAATAAACAAACTATAGACATTTTCTTCAAACACGAAACTAGGACATTTAAAGAAATATAACTTTTCGCGAACTTGATATTCAGTTATTGTGTACTTAATATCTGATCAAATGTACGTATTTTTATTTTCACGAATAGCTAATTAGTAATATCGCGGAGCACCATCAGTTTTGTTGCAACAGGTGTAAAAAATCATATGTACTTAAGTGATTGCTCTGAATGTGCTAATTATTTAAAGTGATGGATGTGGTCAACAGCTTATAATAGTGTAGTTAAAGTTTCGAAGTGAGATAAAATTAGTTATGAAAAGTTTGGAAGTCATACAGCTTGAACCTATCAAAATCAATGTAAGGAGAAGCGGAAGTTACACAATTTTCCAATCAAACCAGCCTTCCAGTGGCACAACGGTAATTTGCGGACTTACAACGCAAGAAACCGGTTTTAGATATCCGTGATGGGCAGAGCAGATATAGCTCATTACATAACTTTGTGCTTGACTAAAAACAAACAAACCAAACAAAAAGAAAGTAACATTAAAAAAAAAAACAGAGATAAAACTGTTTTAAATAATCGAAATAATTATTAATGAAGCATAATTAATTAGCAAGAAATCGATTAAAATCATAAGATAAATTATCATTGCTGGAAAATCAGTTACTTTGCGAGAGAATGTGGAAAGGTTTTCAAAGGTACGTATTAGGATTTAAAATACATGAAACGGTGATTAAAATTAACGTAATGGCTGAAAAATTTGAATTAATTAACATAAATTGTGCGGTGGTTGTAAAGACTAGAGATATGTGTGACTGTGTTTTTAAAATAAATTCTGTCTTGACAACTGCGATATTTTTCTCAGAACTTCCCTAGCTCTCATTTTTCTCTTATTTTCTTCTACTCAGACTCTTGGTTTTGTTATTGCGTTATGTTCCTACCCCTTAGCCCAAGGTTTTCCTATAATGAATTTTTCCATGCTACTCGTACCCCATCCTTAAGGGTAAAGCGAACTCAACTGTGAGTCGAATGTTCTAGTGGGAAGCTTACAAGAATAAAATCATTATTCCCCCGAGGAGAAGGGTTTGTCTATTTCCCAAAACTGATATCATTTATAAATAAAAGACATATGAATGCTCTCTCCCTCCGTTACCTCTCAGTCATACATTTGGTTTACAGCAGTTGAAATAGAGGGAAAAAATCAATGTTACAAAAAATAAAATATTCTTTTCACCAATAAATCAATATATGTAGATACTTTAGGTGTGTGTTTTCTTAGAGTAAAGCCATATCGGGCTATCTGCTGAGCTCATCCAGGGGAATCGAACCCCTGCTTTTAGCGTTGTAAATCCGTAGACTTAACGCTGTACTAGCAGGGGGCTAAGACGTCAGGAAGTTGGTGTTTTTTGATGTGAGAAACACGTTATTTTACTAATGTTTCGGTTTGAGCATCTCTTGAAAATATAATTGATGCCAATAGCTCCATCAGCTAGCCATAAGTTAATCAGAAAATGCATCTCCACATCTACGCATTTCTTATATTCACTCGTGCATTTTTGTTTTTCACACGCAAACTTTTCGCAATACAGAATTTAAAGAGGCCCGTCATGACCAGATGGGTTAAGGAGTTCGTCTCGTAATCTGAGGGTCGTGGGTTCGAATCCCTGTTGCACCAAACATACTCACCCTTTCAGCAGTGGGGGCGTTATAATGTGACGGTCAAACCCACTATTGGTTGGTAAAAGAGTAGCCCAAGATTTGGCGGTGGGTGGTGATGACTAGCTGTCTTCCCTGTAGTCTTACACTGCTAAATTAGGGACGGCTAGCGCAGATAGCCCTCATGTAGCTTTGCGCGAATTTCAAAACAAACCAAATCATTTATCCTCCTTAAGAAAGAGGGTCAAACCTATTCACCCTATATATATAATGTCACGTTCTCTACCGCTATTTGTTGGTAGGGGTTGCTAAAGAGTTGATTGTGAGTGCTATCGACTTTCTGCCATCCCACCAGTATATTGTTCAGAATTAAGGACAGGTGGCTTTAGAGTAATTTTGCCCGAAATTTCATTGTAGACATAAAAATCAGGAAGGGGCTGTGGTATATTAATTCAACCATAATGCAATTCGTGTGGAATAGCTCCGTCGAATAATTGAAATTACACAGAAAAATAAATTTAGTGCTAAACATCTCGTCCATGGGTTTACGTGTTGCATTACTTAACGTGTGTTAATATATTTTATTAAGTACGATTAACCTTTTAGATTCTTTGCCTCTTGAAGGGTTACAGGTGTATATAATTTATTTTCTATAAATCAAGGAAAGTTTTGTTCTAAGCCGAAAATGTTTTATTTGTACTCAGTTAGGCAAATTGTAGTACTTTGTTTTTCACCTCTTCTACAGAAACATCTCCACGATGTCGTTTATATCCAATCAACCTTCATAATATAACAAATACTTTCTTCAAATATAGCTACAAAATAATATGAAAAACTGATTTCACTATTTAATATCAGAAATACGTGATATATCCGTATAATGATAGATAAGTGAATTAAAATCTAATCATTGTGGTAATGTATTTGAAGTGTGAGTGCATAGTTCGACCTTTCGTGTTGACATGTGATAAAACTGTGTATATAGACATGGTGTAGACAAAAAAAAATGACCTTCCTTGACAATGTTGTTAATATGTTATATATATATTTTTTATATAACAAAAATATGTAAAACTATATATGTAAAAACGGCTCGTTGGGGTTGAGAAAATATTTTACGTAGAGGAGCGAACAACGTTTCGACCTTCTTCAGTCATCGTCAGGTTCACAAAGAAAGAAAGAGGTAACTGACCGGAAGCTGACCACATGTTTGAAAGGGGTTGTGTAACTGAGTGTCGGAATGTAGAGGGCGGTGTTAGATCTAAAACTATATTTTTTTACAACACACTCGATTATCTCATATCCTAATTTTAACGCTGGCTTTCGTAAATATCTGACCTTTTCATAATTTTGGTGACATTTTCTCATAAAATGTATTGTGCATCTGCTGTAGTTTTTCAGGTGTGTGTGTATTTTCTTATAGCAGAGCCACATTGGGTTATCTGCTGAGCTCACCAAAGGAAATCGAACCCTTGATTTTTAGCACTGTAAACCCGAAGACATACCGCTATACCAGCAGGAGACTAGTTTCTTAGGAGTAAAAGCAATGTCTTATCCGTATTGTTTGAATATAGTCTGCTTTTATTTATTTTTTATACTTGTTTTTTGAAGACATCTTGAAAGTGTTTGTTTGTGATTTTATATTTGTTTCTTTCAAAGTGAGAATTTAATTATGTAAGAAAATTTACTTCAAACGTGTGTTTGTTTCCAAGTGAGAATCTAATTAGGTAGGTAATTTGGTAACACTATGTAACAAAATTTTTACTTTTTTTTTGTTCTAGGGCAGAAAGTGTTATTTCCCAATTGCTTCTGCCAAAAGTAAATGGAAAAGACCTATTTTTCTCTTCAAATTTAGGTAATGAAATTTCCAAATTTATTCATTTTCCAGAACATTCCAGGTAGATTCAGTGCTGAATAGCTGAAAGAGAATTTTCTCGAACTTACAAGAATTTTCAAGAACTTTCTCGAATGTTGTAGAACTTTTCCCCTGGCTCATTCGATGCACCTTAAAGAGGAATACAAAAGCGTCAAGACCTTGCTAGAAGCCTTGAAGTATGATGAGTATGGCTGGGAGGTTATAGGAGACTTCAAAATGGTGGCATTCCTGATGGGTATCCAAGGAGGCTCTACCAAGTTTTCCTGTTATCTTTGCTTTTGGGACAGCAGGAATACTGCAGTGCACTACAACAGGAAGCACTGGTCACAACGGACCGAGTTTTCTGTGGGGAGGCACAATGTCAGGTGTGAGCCACTAGTAGACCTCCAGAAGGTGTTGTTCCCACCATTGCACATAAAATTGGGTCTTATGAAACAATTTTTCACAGCTCTTGATAAGGAGTCTGCAGCCTTCAAGTACCTTCGAGACTTCTTCCCTAAGTTGTCTGAGGCAAAGGTCAAAGCTGGTGTCTTCGTCCAACAAATAAATCAAATCCTGGAGTGCACAAAATTCTCCAAGAAGCTCAGTAAAAAGGAAGAAAAAAAGCTTGGGACAGCTTTGTGGTAGTGGTTCGGGATTCTTGGGCAACCACAAGGCCGAAAATTATGTGAAACTGGTTGAGACTCTGGTGAAGAACTATGGCAAAATGGGCTGCAGAAGGTCCCTGGAAATCCATATCCTTGACGCTCATCTTGATAAGTTCAAGGAAAGCATATGAACATACTCAGAGGAGCAAGGCGAGCGCTTCCACCGAAATATACTAGACTTCGAACCCCGCTACCAAAAACCGAAAACATGATGGGAAACTATATTTGAGGGCTTTATAATTTACCCCCTTCAACAAAAGGGCGAGCATGTTTGGTGTTACTGGGATTCGATCCTGCAATCCCTATATACTACGAGTGGAGCGCCCTCACCATCTGTCCATGCAGGTCCAACATCGTTCAAAAACACTTCATGAATATTTATAAAAACTGGAAACATTTTGGTGGTCGACTTCATTTGATTACTGTATTGAAGTCTTATAATTTGTCACAAAGTATGCATCTTATGTTTTGCCAACGTAACGCCATATTTTGTAAGAATCTGTATTTACAAATAGGAATGCAACATGAAAAGTTAGTTTGTTTTTATTCGAGAGTCAGTGATATGGAGGTGAGGCACTGTACAACGGTAAGTATACGGACTTACAACGCTAAAATGAGGGGTTCAATTCCCCTCGGTGGACTCAACAGATAGCCCGATGTGAGTTTGCTATAACAAAACACACACCCATTGTCCTATATCCAGCTTCTTAGATTTTCTGATTCCAATCAGCCCAGTGTTTTGCCCAGTTTTTAATCTACGTGAATCTTTTTTGCTACTAAGTACATTATATACGCTTTCTTTGAATATAAATAGTATGAGTTGGGAAATATTACTGTTTGTTTGCTGTTTTTTTCCTTACTTTAATTCAGAAATCAAATTTATTTTTTCTACCTTCGTTTATTGCCAGATTTACAACCTTAGAAAAATTAGATTATTTTTTTTTGTATTTCTTTCCCTTATAGATAAAACAATTACCTTCAGCGCTTCAGGAAAGCCCTTAAGCTATGAATTTAATGTGTCACTGCTTCTACAACATACGCTGATAACTGATTCAGTTGTAGAGAATATCAACAGCTTAAATTTAATTTTCGGCTAACCCTCTATACGTGTGTAATTTTTTTGTAGAAGAGAATTTAATATTAAGGCGAAAAAAAAGGTTAATAAAACCAAATGAGATACTATCTTTCTGGAGGTTGATTAGAATAAAAGCTTAATACACCTGTAGTTCTCTGTTATACGTGCTTCAATTTTTCACTTTTCTGTTCCATAGGTCTCAAGTGGTTTACATCTGATTAGCTATATTGCCCTTGAATTGCAGAGTGAAACTTATAAAATAATCTCTCTAACAGAACTTTCGTTTTTACTATTTTCATAAATGTTACATTAAGTGTTATTGTCTCAAGAGATTACAATAACTTCCAGTATGTGGCTAATTAGGACATTCTATTGTGCATCTTGTGCAATATTTCATCTAGTTATGGGTTTGTTTTTGAGTACCCCAAAGCTTTAGAAGCTTGGAATTATATGTTTCTTTTGAATATTTAATTGTGAATATATGCTACGTAAGATGACAAAGTTATCAACTTTTGTTTACATGGTTGTAATGAAACTTTAGTCAAAATACGTCAAAAAACTCTTTTACGTTTTATTGTCAAATAAGCTGAAACACGCAAATACATTTAATTTTCATACAGATTTCAATTAAACCTACTGAATAACACGAATAATAACATGAGTTATATTATGGAGTTTTATTACTTTAATAATTTCTAGGATCGTCAGTGTAAAAAGTTGCGAACAATTTACTTTCGCTTGAAGAGGTTGTGTCAGTAAGTTTGAAAAAATAATTTCTCTGTTTGGGCATAATTAATTGGAATGAAACAGTCTGTCTTTTCTATATGATTTTGTTTTCGCAATAGCATTAAAGGATATCTTGTGAATTAATCCATTACTTGAAGTTCATAAACTTTGCAAATTTAACATATTGCGTTTTATGAAGATTTATTGCTGGTTATAAGTATTTTAGCTTCTAAAAACAATATTTTTTATATATTTTTTTGCAAATTAAACATAATATAACAACAAAACCTTATTTCGTTATTTTCTTTTATTTTCTGTACTTTTCGAACTGATTAATGAAATTAATTTGTTGATTTAAATTCACCGTTATGTTTAAATTTTCTTTAAATTGTGTCTTAAACAAGTGATAAAATTTTTAACAAAAATTACATTAATGAATTATATTCTATGCACTTAAAATAACATTAAATAGGAAACTCAGTTCCTTTATAATAATTTTATTGGATAGAGAAATGAATACGAAATGTAATGCTATTTTAAAATGTCTTTTCTTTCCCCTTCTCTTTAACAACTGATAAGTAAATAAAAGGTATATTTTTGCTTATTACAATAATACAGTGATTCCCAAACGGTATGCCGTGAAATTTTGTAAATGCATGGCATCAAGTATGCTTTTTCATAACCGTGTAAAATAAGTTCATTAAAGCTAACGTAGCGATAAAGTAGAATAAAAGTAGCCCTAAATTAGTATACCTCATGTTTTTAATCAGAAAAACTGTCCTGTTCTCGGGTGCGGGATCAGACGAGTTTGCCGCGAAGATAACATTATTTTACTACTGCGCTGTGAACACAAAATGTTTGGGACCATCTGCGATAATACCTAATTACATTTTATAATTTTTAAATTAACTGCGTGTATCTGAACCCTGAGAAAACGTGCACTTTTTTGTGGGAAATAAAACACAAATTACGTTGAGTGACACTTGATGCACAACACTTCAACCATTAGACACAGGTGACGGTAGCGGAGTAGTATTTAAAGTAATTTGGTAGCTCAAGGGTATTATTGTAAAACATAAATGATGTTGAATGGCACGTGTTGCATGACACTTCAACCATTAGACACGGAACATGGTAGAATAGCATTTAAAATGAGTTGGTAACTCAAGCGTATTATTGTTCTAAAGTTAGGCATGTTTTAAAATAGACTTAAAAGACATGTAAACACATAATTAAACAGCAAAACTCTTTGCTAAAAAGATCAGTCAACTTTTTCTAAAAAGAATTCGATAAGCATTATAACATTTTAGGCTTAAAGAGTCACAAATAAAGATTATCATTACATCAACAGGGAGCAAACAAACAGACGTTAAAATTAATAGAATGTAGGTCCGGCATGGCCAGGTGGTTTAAATCTCCGTCGCACCAAACATGTTTGCGCTTCCAGCCGTGGGGGCGTTATAATGTGGCAGTCAATCCCACCATTCCTTGGTAAAAGAGTAGCTCAAGAGTTGGCGGTGGGTGGTGAGGATTGTCTGCCTTCTTTCTAGTCTTACACTGCTAAATTAGAGACGGCGTAGCTAGCCCTAGTGTAGCTTTGCGCGAAACTCAAACAAATTAATAGAATTAAAGTTTAAAAATATACATATTGAAGCTATTAATCGTTTTACGCTTAATTGCCAACTTAGCTGGAAGAAACATTTAAATTCTTTTACAGTTATTTCAGAAAAAAATATATATCTTTAGACTAAATAAAATAAGTCTCAACAAAACGGACCCTGGTATAGTTTTTAACTTCCGTAATTAGTTTCCTTACACTTACAAATAATGGTTATTAATTCTCATTATGTAAATACAGTGCTACGACAAATATGAGGTATATGCATAGTGTAACCACTGCATTATTAACACATTTTTATTGTTAATATTATATATTCTGGGTCATTATAATCTGTCAAAACATTTAATAATAGGTGAAATGGCTTCATAGTATGTGAGAGAAATAAGGTCTCAATAATAACCGTTGTTAAAAGCACTAAATAAATTACATCTGTAAATATAATTGATACCATTAAAATTTTATTTTCCCACTTATAATTCTGTGGCATACATGTAGCGCTCACGAAAACTCAGCGGGAAACTTGAAAACGAGTCGTAATAGTAGAATTAGACCGTTTTAACACTAAAACAAACTCACTTAGAGATCGCTTCCCTATTGGTTTAGAGGCACGTCTTTAGTTTTTAAACTCAATAAAATCCGAGTTTCGATATCCATGGTGGGCATAGTACAGATAGCCAATTGTAATGTTTTGTGTTTAACAAACAAATGAACAAACAGTTATAGATCTGTGACACACATATAGCGCTCCTGGTGGTTCAGCGGTAAGTTTGAGAACTTTTACCGGTAAAAATAAAAGGTCGAAACCTGTAGTAAGCACTGCAGTTTTATCTCAACATAAAAACTGGACAGATATTTCGCTGTTCAAAAAGATGCCAGGCTACGTCATAGCAATTCAATATGACTGAAAGTACGTTGGTGCATAGTAAAGCACCGAATTGGAGAAAGAGTTGACGTAAATTATTTGTTTATTTGTGTTGAGATTTCGCGTAAAACTACATAAAGACTATCTGCGCTAGCCGTGTAAGACTAGAAAGAAAGCAGTTAGCCATCATTACCTGCCGTCAACTCTTGGGCTACTCTTTTACCAACTCTTTGATCGTCACATTATAATGTCTCACAGCTGAAAGGGCAAGCATGTTTGATGTGACAGGGATTTGAACCCGCAACTTTCGGATTACGAGTCTAACGCCCTAACCACCTGGCCATGAATTATTTAATGAACTAAATGTGTATTGTGAGTTTAGTCACATCCTTCCTCTTAAAATATTCCCGTCGCACCAAACATGCTCGCCCTTTCAGCTATGGGGGCGTTATAATGTGACGGTCAATCCCACTTTAGGTTGTTAAAAGAGTAGCTCAAGAGTTGGCGGTGGGTGGTGATGACTAGCTGCCTTCCCTCTAGTCTTACACTGCAAAAATAAGGACAGTTAACACAGATAGCCATCGTGCAGCTATGCATGAAATTCAAAAACAAATTATCTTGAAATATTCTATGCCTGCTTAAACGTTTTGTCAATATTATAGTTCTAATGTCTATTTTTAGGTAATGTCAGAACCCTACTTCCGTCAACAACAATTTTATTCACACCTTCGTTAACACGACTGATAACGCATACATTCTGGAATTATCTTTCAAGTTGATATAGTTTTCAATCTGTTTTTGCTATTTATGTAAACTTCAGAGCACAGATAGTTTCACCGAAAGTAATTCATTTATTTTCATTTTATATGATTTTTCACTCTTCAGGCTTACACTTTATTAATTTAGCACGACCATCCAAACAGATGTGGTACTTAAGACAAAAGGTTCGTTTTGTGTATTGTCAACTTTATGTCTTGGAAATCACATACATAACACATACACAGATGACAACTAAGGAATAATTCTAACAAGAATATCTGCGACAATATGTGCCTACACTGACATCACATTTTCTATGATGTATTAAAAACAATTAAAATTCTATCCGAAAAGCAAACAGGAAATTAACAGTTTATTTTAGAAATAACTAGATTGGTGTCTCATCGATATATTACAAATACAAATGGGCTTTACAATATTTATCTGTAATGTCATAAAGATGTCATCTCTAGGGATATAATACCGATGTTTTGTTACCTATTTGAAAGCAATAGTACGCTTAATAACGATGTATGCTTCTATTCTCTGCAGGACATAATTCCGCAAGCATTATTCGAACGTATTCATTCATATATTACTAGGGATTTGACATGAAAGAATGGCTTTAATTTCCAGGTTAATTATGTTAATTATTTTTGTAACCTCGTTTAAAGGAAACGACATTGATGTGAATATTCTGTTGCTTCTCAATTGAGTTCAGAATCAAAATATCTTAAATGAAACTACACCTGTGTTGGTGCAGAGTTTTTAAGATTACAGACTCTAACTGCTTTTACTATGTTTAGTTCAAAGCACGTGTAATTTTATTATGACGTCATTATGTACTAAACTCCTTGTGAAATTCTACTGTTTTTCTTTTAATTAGAAAACAAAAAAAAATGTAATGTTTTTGTAGAATACAAATCTGTTTCTCTGAGTCTAACAATACTTTTTTCAGTTTGATGCCAGCTGACAAAATATGGCTAAATTTTGATGCAATCTACATTCTCTAAAGTTTCTTGAAACTGAGGTTTCAACTATAAGTATGAAATATTAAAATAATTTTTAAACTGAACATAGATTGTATTTGGAACAAAAAATTCATTTGTTCTCTTATTTTTCTTCAGTTTTTTTAAACTATCATTATATTACGAAGAACGTCTCAGTATACTTCAAAAAGTATTTAAAAATGTATTGCAGCTATTTGTCACGTTTATTGAAACGGTGCGTGTTCTAGCATAGAAAATACCGTTTAAAATAGAACCGGTTAGCCATTCTAAATCCTTGTAATGTTCGTGTTAGATAAGGTCCGCCGTATTCATCATTCTGCTCTGTGTTAGGCTAGCAAAGAGCGGATTAACGTTATTATAAAAGAAAACAAAGTTATCCTAGCCATTATTCATACGTTTTTGAAAGAAAGTGCTTGGTTTAGAGCAGGGCAGTTGGAAATGTCAATGTACATAGTAAACAGGACAGGCAATGTGTTTTCTTCTCATATCTCGTTTCTTCCTCAGGCCTGCTTGTTGGATAACTAGACCTGTATTATTCCAGATCATACGCATGCAACCACAAGTTCCGCACGTACACTATAACTTTGCACACTGGAGTAGGATGTCAACGGTTGTTACATGATACTGGATTGAACTCTTCCAATCTATAGAACAACCCGCCAAAATAAAATATTAATTGGTGTTCTAGTAACTTAAATAAACAGTAGAAGTCTATCTCAATAGCAAGCTAATATTTCCTATCGTTAATTTTTCAACCAAATCAGTCACTTCAAGGAACCTGTGATACCCTAGGTATTACCACTCCATTTTTTTACATCACCGACTTTTCTAGAAACGATCGATACGATATAGAAATATCAAATCACCTA
The DNA here is from genome assembly GCF_004210375.1 of Tachypleus tridentatus. NCBI lineage: Eukaryota > Metazoa > Arthropoda > Merostomata > Xiphosura > Limulidae > Tachypleus > Tachypleus tridentatus. The sequence goes on along the minus strand of NC_134828.1, from coordinate 74,514,713 downwards.
ACACTTCTAATTGTCACAAACATCATCCTTGCACTTCTACTTGTAATAAAAGCCATATTTCACTGTTAGGTATCATAAACCACATCCTTGCATTTCTATTTCTAGTAAAAGCCATATTGCACTGTTGGGTATCATGAACCTCATCCTTTCATTTCCATTTGTAATAAAAGCCATATTGCACTGTTAGGTATCATGTACCTCATCCTTTCATTTCCATTTGTAATAAAAGCCATATTGCACTGTTAGGTATCATGTACCTCATCCTTTCATTTCCATTTGTAATAAAAGCCATATTGCACTGTTAGGTATCATGTACCTCATCCTTTCATTTCCATTTGTAATAAAAGCCATATTGCACTGTTAGGTATCATGTACCTCATCCTTTCATTTCCATTTGTAATAAAAGCCATATTGCACTGTTAGGTATCATGAACCTCATCCTTTCATTTCCATTTGTAATAAAAGCCGTATTGCACTGTTAGGTATCATGAAACTCATCCTTCCATTTCTATTTGTAATAAAAGCCATATTGCACTGTTAGGTATCATGAACCTCATCCTTTCATTTCCATTTGTAATAAAAGCCGTATTGCACTGTTAGGTATCATGAAACTCATCCTTCCATTTCTATTTGTAATAAAAGCCATATTGCACTGTTAGGTATCATGAACCTCATCCTTTCATTTCCATTTGTAATAAAAGCCGTATTGCACTGTTAGGTATCATGAAACTCATCCTTCCATTTCTATTTGTAATAAAAGCCATATTGCACTGTTAGGTATCATGAACCTCATTCTTTCATTTCCATTTGTAATAAAAGCCATATTGCACTGTTAGGTATCATGAAACTCATCCTTCCATTTCTATTTGTAATAAAAGCCATATTGCACTGTTAGGTATCATGTACCTCATCCTTTCATTTCTATTTGTAATAAAAGCCATATTGCACTGTTAGGTATCATGAACCTCATCCTTTAATTTCCATTTGTAATAAAAGCCATATTGCACTGTTAGGTATCATGAACCTCATCCTTCCATTTCTATTCGTAATAAAAGCCATATTGCGCTGTCAGATTATACAAAAATCGTTCTGTACACTAAACCTCTGTTGACCAATTTCTAATATTCGTGATTATATAAACTACAGTGGATAGCCATATATTATTTATCCTATCAAACTGAAATGAATATATGTTACAAGGGGGTTCTCTAGAAGCTAAGTAACTGTTTTTGTAAAAAAACAGGTTTAAAACATGATATGCCTTTATAGCATGTGAACTTAAGTATTGTATAGGTCATTATAAAGTTAATAAATCATTTTAACGTCCATAAACAAAATTCTGTCGTCAGGGGTTATAGTGCTAGCTACGTTGAGAAATAAAATAATTTTAGTACTAAAACTGTCACCAGGGGACACTGATAAAAAATTTTGCACACAGTGTGTCTGCTAATTACATCCACCGGGTCTTTAACCAGTGGGCATTCATCAAACATTTTGCACAGCCAACATGCTAACAGTGTGATTTCAAATCATGTTCACTTGTCTTCCTCCAGAACGCACGATATACAGGTAAACGACAGTATAGTTCAGCACTTGTACTTACATAAAGGACAAATAAAAGTGACATTATACTATGAAAGATGTTTTTCGTTATCAGAACTAAAACATATTTTAACTATCTCTAAAATTTTGTGAGTATATAAATTATGTTTTTATCTTAATTTAAATACTCACTTTGCTAAACAAATGTGTTTATGAATTATATCCAGTTTTATACAATTATAGACTCCTAAACTACCGATTGACTGTATATTTCCAACCAGTGATATACTTACAACGCTTAAAACCTAGTTTCGACACTCGTGGACACAACACGTGACCCACTGTGTAGCTTTATACTTAACTACAAACAAACAATGTAAAATACAATATTGCTTTATTCAAATCTCCGAGTTTTATCGAAGTGCCCGAGTGCACAGATTAAAATCAAACTAATAATTAGATCTGCTCATTATTTAATCACTCAGCTTCGCCTATACACACACTCGTATAGGGTTTTTCTTCGCTCAGTAATGTTCTACTTTCATAAATTATCCTGGTACAATTCACGTATACTTTAAAAATTGAGGAATACGTAATTTAACCCTTACTTTTATGACAATTTAAGCTTTCTTGTTTTTAAAAAATATCACCCCCCAAAAAAAACAATCCTCTCAGAATTCAGTGATTAATCTGTAAGAATGCTTTAAAAGTAACAGTCGTGTTTTTTTCTCACCATTTTTCTGTCTCTGTTGTTTCCTATTTATCACAAGAGATTAGATTTGCTGCGAAGTTTTTGTAAAATACTCCTCTTTAGCGAGAAGAATTATTGTTTGTTTCTATGGTAACAACAATATTACTGAGGATCTCTAAGCTGAGCAAGGGCTAATGTCGTACACAAGAAAAGTCGATATTTCTTTATATAAATTTTCCAAGCAAGGTTCCTTTCCCATGAGGAGGGCGTAGTTTAGTAGTTTACACGTATGGATGCAGATCGGAGCTAGGACTGTGGGCGTGTTATAAAATTGACAGTTAATTTTGTTAATCTTTCAAAGAGCCCACCTTATGATGGTGGGTATTGCTCTCTGGCTGCTCTTTCTATGATCACTTATTCAAAAATTTGTAGCGCTTGTTTTCAACTCTAAAGGCTGTTTAACATAGGTGCACAAAAGTTTTGTTTCACTTTAAAAATTCCAATTTTTCGCTATTATCATTCATATTTGTAAACGCAGAGAGATGGCTAAGCTCACTTTCTCTAAATTGAGAGTGTTTTTATTTTGTTTTCAGCACTTTTTACGCTTTGAATCAGATTTGAACAATGCTTTGCTTCAGCTTCATAAAAACTAGAAGTTGCTTATAAATAATACATAAGCGGATTTCTTACAAAAAGCGTACAATTTTTCTTCTGGTTTTATTCATTCAGTTTTTTTTTTATTTAAAATATAAAGTATTTTCTTTATCAAGTGTGAATCCGGGTGTGGCCAAGTATTTATCCTACTCGCACTGTGAATCCGGGAGTTTATGGTTTGTGTCCCGCCGTTGTCACTAAAATACGACCTGCCCATGGGCACGATACGAGAGTGTCAGTAAAAGCTTACTTTTCGGCCAGACAGAATTAGCTCAAGATTTAGCGAGATATGGCGTTAAATAGCTGCTTTTCCTCTGGTACATCAGTTCAAACCTGGAGAAGATTATGTGCAAATAACTTTGTGTAGGTTTACGCAAAAGAAAACGAAAACAACGTGAAATAAATAATTTGTTAAGTAATATAAATTTCTTCTCGCAATAACACTTAATTTGTTTCAGTTTTCTCTTCTATTTATTGTGATTTTTTTTCACAGACTTTGACCATGACCATACTTTGTCAGCATCTGCAAGTTTTCGTAAATGCAAGATGAAGCTGGAAATTAAAAGTTCCTACATGTTTTTTAAAAAACTATGTGTAGTAAGTAAAGACTGTTGAGAACAGATAATATTTTAGTCTTCCCCCTTATTACTTTCAAGTAGTTTTGGTTTTGATATTTTAAATGTCACATTGTAGGCATCGTGATTACACGTGGTGTAGCATGAATGTGTCATTAAAACTTTCCTTTTCACGTAATTTCTATACCATAATATAAAGCTTATTTTTCTAATGTCATTTCTTTTTTATTACGAAGCAGACATTTACTTCCGCTGGCAGTGGAAATAATTACTTTTGAAACAAATTTATTTTAAAAGATTAGTGTGTTTTTTTATGAAGCAGTGTATTCTTATCCTCATAAGTGTGATCGACGAAAGAAATGTATATTGGATTAATTATAACTGAGTCGATTTTCAGTTTTGACTTTAAGTAGGTAGATTGCTCTGATGAGAAGTTAATAATTTCTCCGAAAGGGGGCCGTAGGCCACCAGGAAGGGTCACCTGTTTGAACCACTCGCACTGGTATACAGTAGCGTTTTATATACCACTCGATAAACACTAAAATTACGTCGCCTGAGAAACCTGAGAATAATTATGTACTATGCAGGCTACAACATAGTTGACATATGAACTGCACAAGCAAAGTTCAAATTATTTTTTACTTTCAATTTTGATTTTATTTATTCTCGAAATAGAACACTTTCGGGGACCCCAAAAGTACATTAGTTCTAATATGAAAGCTCGGTCCTTACCATAGTGACTCCCCTTTTAGAATGCTTACTGGACACAAAGGATTTCGAAGTTCACAGTTAGTGTTCCACTACCTTACAGTTAAGCCTTCTGTAAAATGATTAATTCTGTCGTAGTAATTTAAAGGCCCTATCGTTTCGTTAATTTTGTGTGAAGCATATTTGTGTAAGAATAGTAAATACATTGTTCATTAGCAATTAGAAACGGATAACATAATGAGAAAGTCGTAAATATCACTTTACAAACGATAAAACATTACAATGGTTTTTTACATATCATGAATTTATCTACTAAACAGACGGAATGCATCTCTATCTCCGCCTGTAACTTAAGTAATTAATGAATTTTGATCAGATCTGGACCAGAAAAGATTGTATAATAGCTCTTGAATTTTAGCATATAGCCAAAATTTTGTTATCTGTTGTGTCCACCGCAGGGAAATGAACCCACTATTTTAATGTTGTAAGTTCGTAAATTTATCGCTATCCCACTAGTGGGACAGTTTTGTTCTGTAAAATTAAGTCCATAGGCAAATTTATATATATCAAAATCAATTAATTGTAAACGAGTGTGTTTTTCGTATAGCAAAGCCATAAAGGGCTATCTGCTCAGCCCACCGAAGGGAATCGAACCCTTGATTGTAGCGTTGTAAATCCGGAGACATACCGCTGTACTAGCGGGCGGCTATTGCAAACGAAGTGAAAATACATTCTACCTTAATTAATTAACAGTGTTTCGTTTCTTTGTTTTTGAACTTCACTCAAAGGTACACGAAAACTATCTATGCAAGCTGTTTCTATTTTATCAACAAAATGCTTCCTCTCATTTCTCTTCAGTTTTTTTTTAATTATATATACTCTTCAAAAAAAGAAACGCAAAAGGGATATTTTTGTTATTTTAAAGATAAATATATGTAATAACGTTACACGCTCAGAGTATGTGATGTTACACGTGTTAAGGCACTGATTGTCAGACCAAAATGACAATAAAAGTTGTGCACTTTGAAAACGGAGGAAAACATCGGATTTTTCGCCAAAACGCATTCGTGCCCAATAAATTTGTTTGCGAGATCTGCATGTTCTGCAAGTGCAACATGTGCAAAATCTCTATAAAAGTAACGGGTTCTCGGTTTCCATAGCTCAGTGTTAAGCCACCGACACGCAATACAGTTACGCCAAGACTGACTGAAGCACAACGCAACAACGCCATTGGTCGCTTGGAAGCAGGCGAATCTCGATCAGATGTTGCCAGAGCTGTAAATGTCCACCCAAGCACCATCACAAGGCTATGGAATCGTCACCAACAACATAGATCAACTCGTGACTGTCCACGATCTGGCAGACCTCGTGTGACCGCGCCCGCACAAGATCGCTACATCCGGTTACGTCACCTTCGGGATAGGACCACCACTGCGACGTCTACTGCCTCAGACCATACCAGGGCTGCGTAGTATTTCCGATCAGACCGTACGCAACCGTCGACGAGATTCTTAGGCCCCATGTGCAACCCATCATGGTGAACGTCAACGACGTTTTTCAACATGACAACGCCCGTCCTCACACAGCCCGACTCACCACTGTCTTCTTGAGACACCACAACATCAACGTTCTTCCCTGGCCCTCCAGATCACCAGATTTAAACCCCATCGAACATCTTTGGGACGAGTTGGACCGATGTCTGCGACGGCGACAACCTCAACCGCAGACTCTACCTCAGCTTGCAGCAGCTTTGCAGGCTGAGTGGATAGCCATTCCACAGGATGTGATTCGTCATCTCTTCGCTTCCATGGGCAGGAGATGCCAAGCAGTTATTGATGCTCACGGGGGGCATACTCGTTATTGACGTTGAGTGACGTTAAACTTCACCTAGTGAGCGTGGACTTCGCCTTTGCAGACTTTGGATGTTCAGCAATGAATGTGCAAAGTCTCACACATGTCATACAGAACTACCCTGAATAAACTTGTTAACAATATGTCTCAAATTTTGCCTTTTGCGTTTCTTTTTTTTTGAAGAGTATATTACGAATAACGTCTCAATATACTTCAAAAAGAGTTGGCCCGGCATGGTTAGGTGGTTAAGGCACTCGACTCGTAATCTGAGTTTCACGGGTTCGAATTCCCATTACACCAAACATACTCGCCCCTTCAGCCGTGGGGGCGTCATAATGTTACGATCAATCCCACTATTCGTTGGTGAAAGCGTAGCCCACGAGTTGGCGGTGGGTAGTGATGACTAGCTGCCTTCCCTCTAGTCTTACACTACTTATGGACGGCTAGCGTAAATAGCCCTCATGTAGCTTTGCTCGAAATTCAAAAAACAAACAAATCAAGAAGTGTTTGAAAATGTGTTGTAGCTATTTGTCACGTTTATTGAAACAATGCATGTACTAGCATAGAAAATACCGTTTAAAATAGAACCGGTTAGCCATTCTAAATATTTGTATGCGTTATAACGCCCTACGGCTGAACGGGCGAGCATGTTTGGTGTGATACAGATTTGAACCCTCAACCCGCAGACTGTCAGTCGAGCGCTCTAGCCATCCGGTCATGGCGGGCCTCAACTGTTTTTAGTTTGTAAAATTAAAAAAAAGTTTGTGTAAGAGGCAACAGATATTATTCTTGTAAAATTAGTGTATAAATTCTTTCTTTTACTTCCATGGTCTTAAGGCCCCGGCATGGCCAGGTGGTTACGGTACTCGACTCGTAATTCGAGGGTCGTGGGTTCGAATCCCCGTCGCAGCAAAAATGCTCGCCCTTTCAGCCGTGGGGGCGTTATAATGTTACGGTCAATCCCACTATTCGTTGGTAAAAGAGAAGCCCACAAATTGGCGAGGGGTGGTGATGACAAGCTGCTTTCTCTCTAGTCTTACACTGCTAAATTAGGGACAGCCCGCGCAGATAGCCCTCGTGTAGCTTTGCTCGATATTCAAAACAAACAAACAGTCTAGGTTCTTTAGTGTTTAATGTACTTTTATATTTTTGTCCAAACTTCCCTTTCGTATATTGTTTATTAATCAGTACGAAGTATTGAAAATTTGCGTTTTTGAATCTCATAGTGTAGGTTAGGCTTAGTATTGTTCGTTATAACATTATGCCATAAAAACGTATTGCTGAGGTTAGACATAACAAATGGACATATCAAAGTAAAACAGAGGCAGTGCATATCTTAGACTGCAGTTTCTGTAGTTCTATCATTTTCTTTCTTTCTCAGAGTAACGACCAATATTGCAATATAAATGTTACGTTCATTTTTTCAGAGATCTTGTGTATTCTTTTAGTTACGTTTTACTAACTATCACCGGTCTCCAGTAATATCGTGGACTTTTCCTTGTAATTTCGCTTGTTTTTTTTCTCTACAGATTTCGTTGTTCCTTGTGGCCTGTTCTTTGTCACACTTATGTTTCATTTTTTCGAAGCTGGCGGTTTGATACCATTCTACTTTGTTTTTCTCTTGCTAAAGCTTTTCTATAACATATTTTATTATTTATTCTACCCTGTAGGTATTGCTTTTATCATTTCTTCTATCTTTTCGTCATTTTTCTCTCTCTATTCATCAGGCCTGGCATAGCCAAGCGTGTTAAGGCGTGCGACTCGTAATCTGAGGGTCGCGGTTTGCATCCCCGTCGCGCCAAATATGCTCGCCCTTTCAGCCGTGGGGGCGTTATAATGTGACGGTCAATCCCACTATTCGTTGGTAAAAGAGTAGCCCAAGAATTTGCGGTGGGTGGTGATGACTAGCTGCCTTCCCTCTAGTCTCACACTGCTAAATTAGGGACGGCTAGCACAGATAGCCCTTGAGTAGCTTTGTGCGAAATTCAAAAACTAAAACAAACAAACAAACAAATTATCTATTCATCATCTTTCGCTGAAAGGGTTAAAGTTCTTACATTTTAACTGGCACTTATATAACGTATTTTTATAAGTTTTCTTTAATTTTAATTAAATATTTGCTTCACTACTTTTATGGACTGTACACTACGTTCCAGTCCGGTTGAATGGTCTGTTGAGTATTTCGTTAGTAAACATGCTGTATATATAATAGCTAGTGAATCCGTCCATGCGAGTTAGAGAGACCCATCTCTTTCGATGGGTTAAATTCACTAATTTATCTTTTCAGTTTGCGCCAGTGCATCCGATAAGCCTCTTCTCTGTAGGAAGGACTTATAACTTTGAAGAGCCTACCTTATTCAACTAATGGAATGCAAATCTCTTTGAACGTCAGAAAACTGGAATTCGGAAGTCTGAGTTTTTAAATAAACTTTGTGTCCATTCTTCATAATATCATATCCATTAAGAGAAATTACTCACTCACGGGCAAAGAAGATTTGAAAGAGAAAAAATACCAAAGCTTATTTTTTTGTTGAGCAGCTGCTAACAAAATGTACTCTACTGTCGCAGAAAAGACTTTTGAACTCTAAAAAAAACAAAAAACACAAAGCACTTTTTATACATTCGAATTTGAACTGAAAATGTAAACAGTACTTTTTATATTTGAATCTTTTTAAGACATTGTGTATAGAAGATAATATTAAGTGCGGTCAAAGAGTCTGTTCTTAGAATTTATAAATGTCTTCAGCATTTCTAACGTAAGATAGTGTTCAATAATTACTTGGGCCAGGCGTTACCCAAGCCTTAACTTGCGGGGTTGTTGATCGGCAGGTTTAATGTTCTAGCTGTGAAACCATGGAAGACTCTTCTGCGTCTTCTAATTAACCTTAAAAACACAACGATAAAACTCTCTCAAATGTACATAGTGATTCGTGGTTTTAACTCAGTAAATTGTGTTCTCTATGCAATCTTATGACAACAGGGAGTTCAGGAAGGAAAAAAACGTATAGAGCGCAGTGTACTTATTAGAAAAGTACACATATAGAAAAGTGTACAGCAAATAGTGAAAATATATGATAAATTAAAATGTCTACAGAATAGTGGAAATATAGAAGTAGCAAAGTGTATAGCATAGTGGAAATATAGAAGTAGCAAAGTGTATAGCATAATGGAAATATAGAAATAGCAAAGTCTATAGTATAGTGGAAATATAGAAGTAGCAAAGTGTATAGCATAGTGGAAATATAGAAGTAGCAAAGTGTATAGCATAGTGGAAATATAGAAGTAGCAAAGTGTATAGCATAATGGAAATATAGAAGTAGCAAAGTCTATAGTATAGTGGAAATATAGAAGTAGCAAAGTGTATAGCATAATGGAAATATAGAAGTAGCAAAGTGTATAGTTTAATGGAAATATAGAAGTAGCAAAGTGTATAGCATAATGGAAATATAGAAGTAGCAAAGTCTATAGTATAGTGGAAATATAGAAGTAGCAAACTGTATAGCATAGTGGAAATATAGAAGTAGCAAAGTCTATAGTATTGTGGAAATATAGAAGTAGCAAAGTGTATGGCATAGTGGAAATATAGAAGTAGCAAAGTCTATAGCATAATGGAAATATAGAAGTAGCAAAGTGTATAGCATAATGGAAATATAGAAGTATAAAGTCTATAGTATAGTGGAAATATAGAAGTAGCAAAGTGTATAGCATAATGGAAATATAGAAGTAGCAAAGTCTATAGTATAGTGGAAATATAGAAGTAGCAAAGTGTATAGCATAATGGAAATATAGAAGTAGCAAAGTGTATAGCATAACGGAAATATAGAAGTAGCAAAGTCTATAGTATAGTGGAAATATAGAAGTAGCAAAGTGTATAGCATAGTGGAAATATAGAAGTAGCAAAGTGTATAGCATAATGGAAATATAAAAATAGCAAAGTCTATAGTATAGTGGAAATATAGAAGTAGCAAAGTGTATAGCATAGTGGAAATATAGAAGTAGCAAAGTGTATAGCATAATGGAAATATAGAAGTAGCAAAATCTATAGTATAGTAAAAATATAGAAGTAGCAAAGTGTATAGCATAGTGGAAATATAGAAGTAGCAAAGTGTATAGCATAATGGAAATATAGAAGTAGCAAAGTCTATAGTATAGTGGAAATATAGAAGTAGCAAAGTGTATAGCATAGTGGAAATATAGAAGTAGCAAAGTGTATAGCATAGTGGAAATATAGAAGTAGCAAAGTCAATAGTATAGTGGAAATATAGAAATAGCAAAATCTATAGTATTGTGGAAATATAGAAATAGCAAAGTGTATGGCATAGTGGAAATATAGAAGTAGCAAAGTGTATAGCATAGTGGAAATATAGAAGTAGCAAAGTGTATAGCATAGTGGAAATATAGAAGTAGCAAAGTCTATAGTATAATGGAAATATAGAAGTAGCAAAGAGTATAGCATAATGGAAATATAGAAGTAGCAAAGTGTATAGCATAGTGGAAATATAGAAATAGCAAAGTGTATGGCATAGTGGAAATATAGAAGTAGCAAAGTGTATAGCATAATGGAAATATAGAAGTAGCAAAGTCTATAGCATAATGGAAATATAGAAGTAGCAAAGTCTATAGTATTGTGCAAATATAGAAGTAGCAAAGTGTATAGCATATTGGAAATATAGAAGTAGCAAAGTCAATAGTATAGTGGAAATATAGAAGTAGCAAAGTTTATAGCATAGTGGAAATATAGAAGTAGCAACGTGTATAGCATAATGGAAATATAGAAGTAGCAAAGTCTATAGTATAGTGGAAATATAGAAGTAGCAAAGTGTATACCATAGTGGAAATATAGAAGTAGCAAAGTGTGTAGCATAATGGAAATATAAAAGTAGCAAAGTCTATAGTATATAGAAGTAGCAAAGTATAGCATAATGGAAATATAGAAGTAGCAAAGTCTATAGTATAGTGGAAATATAGAAGTAGCAAAGTGTATAGTATAGTGGAAATATAGAAGTAGCAAACTGTAGAACATAGTGGAAATATAGAAATAGCAAAGTCTATAGTATTGTGGAAATATAGAAGTAGCAAAGTGTATGGCCTAGTGGAAATATAGAAGTAGCAAAGTGTATAGTATAGTGGAAATATAGAAGTAGCAAAGTGTATAGCATAGTGGAAATATAGAAGTAGCAAAGTGTATAGCATAATGGGAATATAGAAGTAGCAAAGTCTATAGTATAGTGGAAATATAGAAGTAGCAAAGTGTATAGCATAATGGAAATATAGAAGTAGCAAAGTCTATAGTATAGTGGAAATATAGAAGTAGCAAAGTGTATAGCATAGTGGAAATATAGAAATAGCAAAGTCTATAGCATTGTGGAAATATAGAAGTAGCAAAGTGTATAGCATAATGGAAATATAGAAGTAGCAAAGTCTATAGTATTGTGGAAATATAGAAGTAGCAAAGTGTGTAGCATAATGAAAATATAGAAGTAGCAAAGTCTATAGTATAGTGGAAATATAGAAGTAGCAAAGTGTATAGCATAATGGAAATATAGAAGTAGCAAAGTCTATAGTATTGTGCAAATATAGAAGTAGCAAAGTGTATAGCATAATGGAAATATAGAAGTAGCAAAGTCAATAGTATAGTGGAAATATAGAAGTAGCAAAGTTTATAGCATAGTGGAAATATAGAAGTAGCAACGTGTATAGCATAATGGAAATATAGAAGTAGCAAAGTCTATAGTATAGTGGAAATATAGAAGTAGCAAAGTGTATACCATAATGGAAATATAGAAGTAGCAAAGTGTGTAGCATAATGGAAATATAAAAGTAGCAAAGTCTATAGTATAGTGGAAATATAGAAGTAGCAAAGTGTATAGCATAATGGAAATATAGAAGTAGCAAAGTCTATAGTATAGTGGAAATATAGAAGTAGCAAAGTGTATAGTATAGTGGAAATATAGAAGTAGCAAAGTGTATAGCATAATGGAAATATAGAAGTAGCAAAGTCTATAGTATAGTGGAAATATAGAAGTAGCAAAGTGTATAGCATAATGGAAATGTAGAAGTAGCAAAGTCTATAGTATAGTGGAAATATAGAAGTAGCAAACTGTAGAACATAGTGGAAATATAGAAATAGCAAAGTCTATAGTATTGTGGAAATATAGAAGTAGCAAAGTGTATAGCATAATGGAAATATAGAAGTAGCAAAGTCTATAGTATAGTGGAAATATAGAAGTAGCAAAGTGTATAGCATAATGGAAATATAGAAGTAGCAAAGTCTATAGTATAGTGGAAATATAGAAATAGCAAAGTGTATAGCATAGTGGAAATATAGAAATAGCAAAGTCTATAGCATTGTGGAAATATAGAAGTAGCAAAGTGTATAGCATAATGGAAATATAGAAGTAGCAAAGTCTATAGTATTGTGGAAATATAGAAGTAGCCAAGTGTATAGCATAGTGGAAATATAGAAATAGCAAAGTGTATAGCATAGTGGAAATATAGAAATAGCAAAGTCTATAGCATTGTGGAAATATAGAAGTAGCAAAGTGTATAGCATAATGGAAATATAGAAGTAGCAAAGTCTATAGTATTGTGGAAATATAGAAGTAGCCAAGTGTATAGCATAGTGGAAATATAGAAGTAGCAAAGTGTATAGCATAATGGAAATATAGAAGTAGCAAAGTCTATAGTATAGTGGAAATATAGAAGTAGCAAAGTGTATAGCATAATGGAAATATAGAAGTAGCAAAGTGTATAGTATAGTGGAAATATAGAAGTAGCAAAGTGTATAGCATAGTGGAAATATAGAAGTAGCAAAGTGTATAGCATAATGGAAATATAGAAGTAGCAAAGTCTATAGTATAGTGGAAATATAGAAGTAGCAAAGTCTATAGTATTGTGGAAATATAGAAGTAGCAAAGTGTGTAGCATAATGGAAATATAGAAGTAGCAAAGTCTATAGTATAGTGGAAATATAGAAGTAGCAAAGTGTATAGCATAATGGAAATATAGAAGTAGCAAAGTCTATAGTATAGTGGAAATATAGAAATAGCAAAGTGTATAGCATAGTGGAAATATAGAAATAGCAAAGTCTATAGTATTGTGGAAATATAGAAGTAGCAAAGTGTATGGCATAGTGGAAATATAGAAGTAGCAAAGTGTATGGCATAATGGAAATATAGATGTAGCAAAGTCTATAGTATAGTGGAAATATAGAAGTAGCAAAGTGTATAGCATAATGGAAATATAGAAGTAGCAAAGTCTATAGTATAGTGGAAATATAGAAGTAGCAAAGTGTATAGCATAATGGAAATATAGAAGTAGCAAAGTCTATAGTATAGTGGAAATATAGAAGTAGCAAAGTGTATAGCATAATGGAAATATAGAAGTAGCAAAGTCAATAGTATAGTGGAAATATAGAAATAGCAAAATCTATAGTATTGTGGAAATATAGAAATAGCAAAGTGTATGGCATAGTGGAAATATAGAAGTAGCAAAGTGTATAGCATAGTGGAAATATAGAAGTAGCAAAGTGTATAGCATAGTGGAAATATAGAAGTAGCAAAGTCTATAGTATAATGGAAATATAAAGTAGCAAAGAAATTATAGCATAATGGAAATATAGAAGTAGCAAAGTGTATAGCATAGTGGAAATATAGAAATAGCAAAGTGTATGGCATAGTGGAAATATAGAAGTAGCAAAGTGTATAGCATAATGGAAATATAGAAGTAGCAAAGTCTATAGCATAATGGAAATATAGAAGTAGCAAAGTCTATAGTATTGTGCAAATATAGAAGTAGCAAAGTGTATAGCATATTGGAAATATAGAAGTAGCAAAGTCAATAGTATAGTGGAAATATAGAAGTAGCAAAGTTTATAGCATAGTGGAAATATAGAAGTAGCAACGTGTATAGCATAATGGAAATATAAGTAGCAAAGTCTATAGTATAGTGGAAATATAGAAGTAGCAAAGTGTATACCATAGTGGAAATATAGAAGTAGCAAAGTGTGTAGCATAATGGAAATATAAAAGTAGCAAAGTCTATAGTATAGTGGAAATATAGAAGTAGCAAAGTGTATAGCATAATGGAAATATAGAAGTAGCAAAGTCTATAGTATAGTGGAAATATAGAAGTAGCAAAGTGTATAGTATAGTGGAAATATAGAAGTAGCAAACTGTAGAACATAGTGGAAATATAGAAATAGCAAAGTCTATAGTATTGTGGAAATATAGAAGTAGCAAAGTGTATAGCCTAGTGGAAATATAAGTAGCAAAGTGTATAGTATAGTGGAAATATAGAAGTAGCAAAGTGTATAGCATAGTGGAAATATAGAAGTAGCAAAGTGTATAGCATAATGGAAATATAGAAGTAGCAAAGTCTATAGTATAGTGGAAATATAGAAGTAGCAAAGTGTATAGCATAATGGAAATATAGAAGTAGCAAAGTCTATAGTATAGTGGAAATATAGAAGTAGCAAAGTGTATAGCATAGTGGAAATATAGAAATAGCAAAGTCTATAGCATTGTGGAAATATAGAAGTAGCAAAGTGTATAGCATAATGGAAATATAGAAGTAGCAAAGTCTATAGTATTGTGGAAATATAGAAGTAGCAAAGTGTATAGCATAATGGAAATATAGAAGTAGCAAAGTCTATAGTATAGTGGAAATATAGAAGTAGCAAAGTGTATAGCATAATGGAAATATAGAAGTAGCAAAGTCTATAGTATAGTGGAAATATAGAAGTAGCAAAGTGTATAGCATAATGGAAATATAGAAGTAGCAAAGTCAATAGTATAGTGGAAATATAGAAGTAGCAAAGTTTATAGCATAGTGGAAATATAGAAGTAGCAACGTGTATAGCATAATGGAAATATAGAAGTAGCAAAGTCTATAGTATAGTGGAAATATAGAAGTAGCAAAGTGTATACCATAATGGAAATATAGAAGTAGCAAAGTGTGTAGCATAATGGAAATATAAAAGTAGCAAAGTCTATAGTATAGTGGAAATATAGAAGTAGCAAAGTGTATAGCATAATGGAAATATAGAAGTAGCAAAGTCTATAGTATAGTGGAAATATAGAAGTAGCAAAGTGTATAGTATAGTAGAAATATAGAAGTAGCAAAGTGTATAGCATAATGGAAATATAGAAGTAGCAAAGTCTATAGTATAGTGGAAATATAGAAGTAGCAAAGTGTATAGCATAATGGAAATATAGAAGTAGCAAAGTCTATAGTATAGTGGAAATATAAAGTAGCAAACTGTAGAACATAGTGGAAATATAGAAATAGCAAAGTCTATAGTATTGTGGAAATATAGAAGTAGCAAAGTGTGTAGCATAATGGAAATATAGAAGTAGCAAAGTCTATAGTATAGTGGAAATATAGAAGTAGCAAAGTGTATAGCATAATGGAAATATAGAAGTAGCAAAGTCTATAGTATAGTGGAAATATAGAAATAGCAAAGTGTATAGCATAGTGGAAATATAGAAATAGCAAAGTCTATAGCATTGTGGAAATATAGAAGTAGCAAAGTGTATAGCATAATGGAAATATAGAAGTAGCAAAGTCTATAGTATTGTGGAAATATAGAAGTAGCAAAGTGTATAGTATAGTGGAAATATAGAAGTAGCAAAGTGTATAGCATAATGGAAATATAGAAGTAGCAAAGTCTATAGCATTGTGGAAATATAGAAGTAGCAAAGTGTATAGCATAATGGAAATATAGAAGTAGCAAAGTCTATAGTATAGTGGAAATATAGAAGTAGCAAAGTGTATAGCATAGTGGAAATATAGAAGTAGCAAAGTGTATAGCATAATGGAAATATAGAAGTAGCAAAGTCTATAGTATAGTGGAAATATAGAAGTAGCAAAGTGTATAGCATAATGGAAATATAGAAGTAGCAAAGTGTATAGTATAGTGGAAATATAGAAGTAGCAAAGTGTATAGCATAGTGGAAATATAGAAGTAGCAAAGTGTATAGCATAGTGGAAATATAGAAGTAGCAAAGTGTATAGCATAGTGGAAATATAGAAGTAGCAAAGTCTATAGTATTGTGGAAATATAGAAGTAGCAAAGTGTATAGCATAATGGAAATATAGAAGTAGCAAAGTCTATAGTATAGTGGAAATATAGAAGTAGCAAAGTGTATAGCATAATGGAAATATAGAAGTAGCAAAGTCTATAGTATAGTGGAAATATAGAAATAGCAAAGTGTATAGCATAGTGGAAATATAGAAATAGCAAAGTCTATAGTATTGTGGAAATATAGAAGTAGCAAAGTGTATGGCATAGTGGAAATATAGAAGTAGCAAAGTGTATGGCATAATGGAAATATAGATGTAGCAAAGTCTATAGTATAGTGGAAATATAGAAGTAGCAAAGTATATAGCATAATGGAAATATAAAGTAGCAAAGTCTATAGTATAGTGGAAATATAGAAGTAGCAAAGTGTATAGCATAATGGAAATATAGAAGTAGCAAAGTCTATAGTATAGTGGCAAAATATAGTGGAAATATAAGTAGCAAAGTGTATAGCATAATGGAAATATAGAAGTAGCAAAGTCTATAGTATAGTGGAAATATAGTATAGTGGAAATATAGAAGTAGCAAAGTGTATAGCATAATGGAAATATAGAAGTAGCAAAGTCTATAGTATAGTGGAAATATAGAAGTAGCAAAGTGTATAGCATAGTGGAAATATAGAAGTAGCAAAGTGTATAGCATAGTGGAAATATAGAAGTAGCAAAGTCTATAGTATAGTGGAAATATAGAAGTAGCAAAGTCTATAGTATAGTGGAAATATAGAAGTAGCAAAGTGTATAGCATAGTGGAAATATAGAAGTAGCAAAGTGTATAGCATAGTGGAAATATAGAAGTAGCAAAGTGTATAGCATAGTGGAAATATAGAAGTAGCAAAGTGTATAGCATAATGGAAATATAGAAGTAGCAAAGTCTATAGTATAGTGGAAATATAGAAGTAGCAAAGTGTATAGCATAGTGGAAATATAGAAGTAGCAAAGTGTATAGCATAATGGAAATATAGAAGTAGCAAAGTCTATAGTATAGTGGAAATATAGAAGTAGCAAAGTTTATAGCATAGTGGAAATATAGAAGTAGCAACGTGTATAGCATATATGGAAATATAGAAGTAGCAAAGTCTATAGTATAGTGGAAATATAGAAGTAGCAAAGTGTATACCATAGTGGAAATATAGAAGTAGCAAAGTGTGTAGCATAATGGAAATATAAAAGTAGCAAAGTCTATAGTATAGTGGAAATATAGAAGTAGCAAAGTCTATAGTATAGTGGAAATATAGAGGTAGCAAAGTGTATAGTATAGTGGAAATATAGAAGTAGCAAACTGTAGAACATAGTGGAAATATATAGTCTATATATTGTGGAAATATAGAAGTAGCAAAGTGTATAGCATAGTGGAAATATAGAAGTAGCGAAGTGTATAGTATAGTGGAAATATAGAAGTAGCAAAGTGTATAGCATAGTGGAAATATAGAAGTAGCAAAGTGTATAGCATAATGGGAATATAGAAGTAGCAAAGTCTATAGTATAGTGGAAATATAGAAGTAGCAAAGTGTATAGCATAATGGAAATATAGAAGTAGCAAAGTCTATAGTATAGTGGAAATATAGAAGTAGCAAAGTGTATAGCATAGTGGAAATATAGAAATAGCAAAGTGTATAGCATAGTGGAAATATAGAAATAGCAAAGTCTATAGCATTGTGGAAATATAGAAGTAGCAAAGTGTATAGCATAATGGAAATATAGAAGTAGCAAAGTCTATAGTGTTGTGGAAATATAGAAGTAGCAAAGTCTATAGTATAATGGAAATATAGAAGTAGCAAAGTGTATAGCATAATGGAAATATAGAAGTAGCAAAGTCTATAGTATAGTGGAAATATAGAAGTAGCAAAGTGTATAGCATAGTGGAAATATAGAAGTAGCAAAGTGTATAGCATAGTGGAAATATAGAAGTAGCAAAGTCAATAGTATAGTGGAAATATAGAAATAGCAAAGTCTATAGTATTGTGGAAATATAGAAGTAGCAAAGTGTATGGCATAGTGGAAATATAGAAGTAGCAAAGTGTATAGCATAGTGGAAATATAGAAGTAGCAAAGTGTATAGCATAGTGGAAATATAGAAGTAGCAAAGTCTATAGTATAATGGAAATATAGAAGTAGCAAAGAGTATAGCATAATGGAAATATAGAAGTAGCAAAGTGTATAGCATAGTGGAAATATAGAAATAGCAAAGTGTATGGCATAGTGGAAATATAGAAGTAGCAAAGTGTATAGCATAATGGAAATATAGAAGTAGCAAAGTCTATAGTATTGTGGAAATATAGAAGTAGCAAAGTGTATAGCATATTGGAAATATAGAAGTAGCAAAGTCAATAGCATATTGGAAATATAGAAGTAGCAAAGTCAATAGTATAGTGGAAATATAGAAGTAGCAAAGTTTATAGCATAGTGGAAATATAGAAGTAGCAAAGTGTATAGCATAATGGAAATATAGAAGTAGCAAAGTCTATAGTATAGTGGAAATATAGAAGTAGCAAAGTGTATAGCATAATGGAAATATAGAAGTAGCAAAGTCTATAGTATAGTGGAAATATAGAAGTAGCAAAGTGTATAGCATAGTGGAAATATAGAAATAGCAAAGTGTATAGCATAGTGGAAATATAGAAATAGCAAAGTCTATAGCATTGTGGAAATATAGAAGTAGCAAAGTGTATAGCATAATGGAAATATAGAAGTAGCAAAGTCTATAGTATTGTGGAAATATAGAAGTAGCAAAGTGTATAGCATAATGGAAATATAGAAGTAGCAAAGTCTATAGTATAGTGGAAATATAGAAGTAGCAAAGTGTATAGCATAATGGAAATATAGAAGTAGCAAAGTCTATAGTATTGTGGAAATATAGAAGTAGCAAAAGTGTATAGCATAATGGAAATATAGAAGTAGCAAAGTCAATAGTATAGTGGAAATATAGAAGTAGCAAAGTTTATAGCATAGTGGAAATATAGAAGTAGCAAAGTGTATAGCATAATGGAAATATAGAAGTAGCAAAGTCTATAGTATAGTGGAAATATAGAAGTAGCAAAGTCTATAGTATAGTGGAAATATAGAAGTAGCAAAGTGTATAGCATAATGGAAATATAGAAGTAGCAAAGTCTATAGTATAGTGGAAATATAGAAGTAGCAAAGTGTATAGTATAGTGGAAATATAGAAGTAGCAAAGTGTATAGCATAATGGAAATATAGTAGTAGCAAAGTCTATAGTATAGTGGAAATATAGAAGTAGCAAAGTGTATAGCATAATGGAAATATAGAAGTAGCAAAGTCTATAGTATAGTGGAAATATAAGTAGTAGCAAACTGTAGAACATAGTGGAAATATAGAAATAGCAAAGTCTATAGTATTGTGGAAATATATAGAAGTAGCAAAGTGTATGGCCTAGTGGAAATATAGAAGTAGCAAAGTGTATAGTATAGTGGAAATATAGAAGTAGCAAAGTGTATAGCATAGTGGAAATATAGAAATAGCAAAGTGTATAGCATAGTGGAAATATAGAAATAGCAAAGTCTATAGCATTGTGGAAATATAGAAGTAGCAAAGTGTATAGCATAATGGAAATATAGAAGTAGCAAAGTCTATAGTATAGTGGAAATATAGAAGTAGCAAAGTGTATAGCATAATGGAAATATAGAAGTAGCAAAGTCTATAGTATAGTGGAAATATAGAAGTAGCAAAGTGTATAGCATAATGGAAATATAAAAGTAGCAAAGTGTATAGCATAACGGAAATATAGAAGTAGCAAAGTCTATAGTATAGTGGAAATATAGAAGTAGCAAAGTGTATAGCATAGTGGAAATATAGAAGTAGCAAAGTGTATAACATAATGGAAATATAAAAATAGCAAAGTCTATAGTATAGTGGAAATATAGAAGTAGCAAAGTGTATAGCATAGTGGAAATATAGAAGTAGCAAAGTGTATAGCATAATGGAAATATAGAAGTAGCAAAATATATAGTATAGTAAAAATATAGAAGTAGCAAAGTGTATAGCATAGTGGAAATATAGAAGTAGCAAAGTGTATAGCATAATGGAAATATAGAAGTAGCAAAGTCTATAGTATAGTGGAAATATAGAAGTAATAAAGTGTATAGCATAGTGGAAATATAGAAGTAGCAAAGTGTATAGCATAGTGGAAATATAGAAGTAGCAAAGTCAATAGTATAGTGGAAATATAGAAATAGCAAAGTCTATAGTGTATAGTGGAAATATAGAAGTAGCAAAGTGTATAGCATAGTGGAAATATAGAAGTAGCAAAGTGTATAGCATAGTGGAAATATAGAAGTAGCAAAGTGTATAGCATAGTGGAAATATAGAAGTAGCAAAGTGTATAGCATAGTGGAAATATAGAAGTAGCAAAGTGTATAGCATAGTGGAAATATAGAAGTAGAAGTAGCAAAGTCTATAGTATAGTGGAAATATAGAAGTAGCAAAGTGTATAGCATAGTGGAAATATAGAAGTAGCAAAGTGTATAGCATAGTGGAAATATAGAAGTAGCAAAGTCTATAGTATTGTGGAAATATAGAGTAGCATAGTGGAAATATAAAAGTAGCAAAGTGTATAGCATAATGGAAATATAGAAGTAGCAAAGTCTATAGTCAATAGCATGTGGAAATATAGAAGTAGTGTATAAAGTGGAAATATAGAAGTAGCAAACTGTTGAATATAGTGGAAATAGTAGCAAAGTCAATAGAAATAAGTGGAAATATAGAAGTAACAAAGTCTATAGTATAGTGGAAATATAGAAGTAGCAAAGTGTATAGCATAGTGGAAATATAGAAGTAGCAAAGTGTATAGCATAATGGAAATATAAGTAGCAAAGTATTGTAATATATATAAAGTAGCAAAGTCTATAGTATAGTGGAAATATAGAAGTAGCAAAGTCTATAGTATAGTGGAAATATAGAAGTAGCAAAGTGTATAGTATAGTGGAAATATAGAAGTAGCAAACTGTAGAACATAGTGGAAATATAGAAATAGCAAAGTCTATAGTATTGTGGAAATATAGAAGTAGCAAAGTGTATAGCATAGTGGAAATATAGAAGTAGCAAAGTGTATAGCATAGTGGAAATATAGAAGTAGCAAAGTGTATATAGCAGTAGCAAAGTCAATAGTATAGTGGAAATATAGAAGTAGCAAAGTGTATAGCATAATGGAAATATAGAAGTAGCAAAGTCTATAGTATAGTGGAAATATAGAAGTAGCAAAGTGTATAGCATAATGGAAATATAGAAGTAGCAAAATATAGTATAGTGGAAATATAAGAAGTAGCAAAGTCTATAGTATAGTGGAAATATAGAAGTAGCAAAGTGTATAGCATAGTGGAAATATAGAAATAGCAAAGTGTATAGCATAGTGGAAATATAGAAGTAGCAAAGTGTATAGCATAATGGAAATATAAGTAGCAAAGTCTATAGCATTGTGGAAATATAGAAGTAGCAAAGTCTATAGTATAATGGAAATATAGAAGTAGCAAAGTGTATAGCATAATGGAAATATAGAAGTAGCAAAGTCTATAGTATAGTGGAAATATAGAAGTAGCAAAGTGTATAGCATAGTGGAAATATAGAAGTAGCAAAGTGTATAGCATAGTGGAAATATAGAAGTAGCAAAGTCAATAGTATAGTGGAAATATAGAAATAGCAAAGTCTATAGTATTGTGGAAATATAGAAGTAGCAAAGTGTATGGCATAGTGGAAATATAGAAGTAGCAAAGTGTATAGCATAGTGGAAATATAGAAGTAGCAAAGTGTATAGCATAGTGGAAATATAGAAGTAGCAAAGTCTATAGTATAATGGAAATATAGAAGTAGCAAAGAAGTATAGCATAATGGAAATATAGAAGTAGCAAAGTGTATAGCATAGTGGAAATATAGAAATAGCAAAGTCTATAGTATAGTGGAAATATAGAAGTAGCAAAGTGTATAGCATAATGGAAATATAGAAGTAGCAAAGTGTATAGCATAGTGCAAATATAGAAATAGCAAAGTGTATAGCATATTGGAAATATAGAAGTAGCAAAGTCAATAGCATATTGGAAATATAGAAGTAGCAAAGTCAATAGTATTAGTGGAAATATAGAAGTAGCAAAGTTTATAGCATAGTGGAAATATAGAAGTAGCAACGTGTATAGCATAATGGAAATATAGAAGTAGCAAAGTCTATAGTATAGTGGAAATATAGAAGTAGCAAAGTGTATACCATAGTGGAAATATAGAAGTAGCAAAGTGTATAGCATAATGGAAATATAGAAGTAGCAAAGTCTATAGTATAGTGGAAATATAGAAGTAGCAAAGTGTATAGTATAGTGGAAATATAGAAGTAGCAAAGTGTATAGCATAATGGAAAATATAAGTAGCAAAGTCTATAGTATAGTGGAAATATAGAAATAGCAAAGTCTATATATAATGGAAATATAGAAGTAGCAAAGTGTATAGTATAATGGAAATATAGAAGTAGCAAAAGTGTATAGCATAATGGAAATATAGAAGTAGCAAAGTGTATAGCATAGTGGAAATATAGAAATAGCAAAGTGTATAGCATAATGGAAATATAGAAGTAGCAAAGTGTATAGCATAATGGAAATATAGAAGTAGCAAAGTGTATAGCATAATGGAAATATAGAAGTAGCAAAGTCTATAGCATAGTGGAAATATAGAAGTAGCAAAGTCAATAGCATAGTGGAAATATAAAGTAGCAAAGTCAATAGTATAGTGGAAATATAGAAGTAGCAAAGTTTATAGCATAGTGGAAATATAAAAGTAGCAAAGTGTATAGCATAATGGAAATATAAAGTAGCAAAGTCTATAGTATAGTGGAAATATAGAAGTAGCAAAGTGTATAGCATAATGGAAATATAGAAGTAGCAAAGTCTATAGTATAATGGAAATATAGAAGTAGCAAACTGTATAGCATAGTGGAAATATAGAAAGTAGCAAAGTCTATAGTATTGTGGAAATATAGAAGTAGCAAAGTGTATAGCCTAGTGGAAATATAGAAGTAGCAAAGTGTATAGTATAGTGGAAATATAGAAGTAGCAAAGTGTATAGCATAGTGGAAATATAAGTAGCAAAGTGTAGTGGAGCATATAGAGTAGAATATAAGAAATAGCAAAGTCTATAGTATAGTGGAAATATAGAAGTAGCAAAGTGTATAGCATAATGGAAATATAGAAGTAGCAAAGTCTATAGTATAATGGAAATATAGAAGTAGCAAAGTGTATAGCATAGTGGAAATATAGAAATAGCAAAGTGTATAGCATAGTGGAAATATAGAAATAGCAAAGTCTATAGCATTGTGGAAATATAGAAGTAGCAAAGTGTATAGCATAATGGAAATATAGAAGTAGCAAAGTCTATAGTATTGTGGAAATATAGAAGTAGCAAAGTGTGTAGCATAATGAAAATATAGAAGTATAAAGTCTATAGTATAGTGGAAATATAGAAGTAGCAAAGTGTATAGCATAATGGAAATATAGAAGTAGCAAAGTCTATAGTATTGTGGAAATATAGAAGTAGCAAAGTGTATAGCATAATGGAAATATAGAAGTAGCAAGTGGAAATATAGAAGTAGCAAAGTGTAGTGGAAATATAGAAGTAGCAAAGTTTATAGCATAGTGGAAATATAGAAGTAGCAACGTGTATAGCATAATGGAAATATAGAAAAGTAGCAAAGTCTATAGTATAGTGGAAATATAGAAGTAGCAAAGTGTATACCATAGTGGAAATATAGAAGTAGCAAAGTGTGTAGCATAATGGAAATATAAAAGTAGCAAAGTCTATAGTATAGTATAATTGGAAATATAGAAGTAGCAAAGTGTATAGCATAATGGAAATATAGAAGTAGCAAAGTCTATAGCATAGTATAGTGGAAATATAGAAGTAGCAAAGTGTATAGTATAGTGGAAATATAGAAGTAGCAAAGTGTATAGCATAATGGAAATATAGAAGTAGCAAAGTCTATAGTATAGTGGAAATATAGAAGTAGCAAAGTGTATAGCATAATGGAAATATAGAAGTATGCATATAGTGGAAATATAAAGTCTATAGTATAGTGGAAATATAGAAGTAACAAAGTCTATAGTAGAACATAGTCAAAGTGTATAGCATAGTGGAAATATAGAAATAACAAAGTCTATAGTATAGTGGAAATATAGAAGTAGCAAAGTGTAGCAGTATAATTGGAAATATAGAGTAGTAAAAGTGTATAGTATAGTGGAAATATAGAAGTAGCAAAGTGTATAGCATAGTGGAAATATAGAAGTAGCAAAGTGTATAGCATAGTGGAAATATAGAAATAGCAAAGTCTATAGCATAGTGGAAATATAGAAGTAGCAAAGTGTATAGCATAATGGAAATATAGAAGTAGCAAAGTCTATAGTATAGTGGAAATATAGAAGTAGCAAAGTGTATAGCATATGGAAATATGGAAATATATTGGAAATATAAGTAGCAAAGTCTATAGTATAGTGGAAATATAGAAGTAGCAAAGTCTATAGCATAATGGAAATATAGAAGTAGCAAAGTGTATAGCATAATGGAAATATAGAAGTAGCAAAGTCTATAGTATAGTGGAAATATAAAGTAGCAAAGAGTGTATAGCATAATGGAAATATAAAAGTAGCAAAGTGTATAATGGAAATATAAGTAGGAAATATGGAAATATAGAAGTAGCAAAGTCTATAGTATAGTGGAAATATAGAAAGTGTATAAAGTGAAATATATATGTATAGCATAGTGGAAATATAGAAGTAGCAAAGTGTATAGCATAATGGAAATATAGCAAAAGTTATATAGCATAATGGAAGTATATAGTATAGCATATAGTGGAAATATAGAAGTAGCAAAGTGTATAGCATAGTGGAAATATAGAAGTAGCAAAGTGTATAGCATAATGGAAATATAGAAGTAGCAAAATCTATAGTATAAGTGGAAATATATAAGTAACAAAGAGAAAGTGTATAGCATATATGTGGAAATATAAAGTAGCAAAGTGTATAGCATAGTGGAAATATAGAAGTAGTAAAATAAAGTCAAATAGTATACCATAGTGGAAATATATAGCAAAGTTATAGCATAATGTGGAAATATAAAAGTATCAATCAGGTATATGGAAATATAGTAGAAAAAGTAGCAAAGTGTATAGCATAGTGGAAATATAGAAGTAGCAAAGTGTATAGCATAGTGGAAATATAGAAGTAGCAAAGTGTATAGCATAGTGGAAATATAAGAAATATAAAGTCTATATGAGTATAATGGAAATATAGAAGTAGCAAAGAAGTGTATAGCATGAATGGAAATATAGAAATAGCAAAGTGTATAGTATGGTGGAAATATAGTAGCAGTGTATAGCATAGTGGGAAATATAGAAATAACAAAGTGTATATAGCATAGTGGAAATATAGAAATGCATAAGTCTATGGCATATGTGGAAATATAAAATTAGAAAGTGTATAGTATAAATATGGAAATATAGAAGTATAAAGTCTATAGCATTGTGGAAATAAGAAAGTAGCAAAGTCTATAGTATAATGGAAATATAGAAGTAGCAAGTATAGCATAATGGAAATATAGAAGTAGCAAAGTCTATAGTATTGTGGAAATATAGAAGTAGCAAAGTGTATAGCATATTGGAAATATAGAAGTAGCAAAGTGTATAGCATATATGGAAATATAGAAGTAGCAAAGTCTATAGTATAGTGGAAATATAGAAATAGAGTGTATAGCATAATGGAAATATAGAAGTAGCAAAGTGTATAGCATAGTGGAAATATAGAAGTAGCAAAGTGTATAGCTTAGTGGAAATATAGAGTAGCAAAGTGTATAGCATAAGTGGAAATATATAGGAAGTATAAAGTCTATAGTATAAGTGGAAATATAGAAGTAGCAAAGTGTATATAGCATAATGGAAATATAGAAGTAGCAAAGAGTGTATGTATAGTGGAAATATAGAATGACAAAGTGTGTATAGCATAGTGGAAATATAGAAGTAGCAAAGTGTATGCATAGTGGAAATATAGAAGTAGCAAAGTGTCTATATAGTGGAAATATAGAAGTAGCAAAGTGTATAGCATAGTGGAAATATAGAGTAGCAAAGTGTAAATAATGGAAATAAAAGTAGCAAAGTCCTATAGTATAGTGGAAATATAGAAGTAGCAAAGTCTATAGTATAGTGGAAATATAGAAGTAGCAAAGTGTATGCATAATGGAAATATAGAAGTAGCAAATCTAGTATATTGGAAATATAGAAGTAGCAAAGTGTATAGCATAGTGGAAATATAGAAGTAGCAAAGTCTATAGTATAGTGGAAATATAGAAGTAGCAAAGTGTATAGCATAATGGAAATATAGAAGTAGCAAAGTGTTATAGTTATGGTGGAAATATAGAAGAAATAAAGTGTATAGCATAGTGGAAATATAGAGAAGTAGCAAAGTGTATAGCATAATGGAAATATAGAAGTAGCAAAGTCTATAGTATTATTGGAAATATAGAAGTAGCAAAGTGTATAACATATTGGAAATATAGAGTATAAGAGTCAATAGCATATTGGAAATATAAGAAGTAACAAAGTCAATAGTATAGTGGAAATATAGAAATATAAAGTTTATATATAGTGGAAATATAGAAGTAGCAACGTGTATAGCATAATGGAAATATAGAAGTAGCAAAGTCTATAGTATAGTGGAAATATAGAAGTAGCAAAGTGTATAGCATAGTGGAAATATAGAAGTAGCAAAGTGTATAGTATAATGGAAATATAAAAGTAGCAAAGTCTATAGTATAGTGGAAATATAGAAGTATATAGAATCTATAGCATAGTGGAAATATAGAGGTAGCAAAGTGTATAGTATAGTGGAAATATAGAAGTAGCAAACTATAGAACATATAGTGGAAATATAAGAAATAAGCAAAGTCTATAGTATTGTGGAAATATAAAGTAGCAAAGTGTATAGCCTAGTGGAAATATAGAAGTAGCAAAGTGTATAGTATAGTGGAAATATAGAAAGTAGCAAAGTGTATAGCATAGTGGAAATATAGAAGTAGCAAAGTGTATAACATAATGGAAATATAGAAGTAGCAAAGTCTATAGTATATAGTGGAAATATAGAAGTAGCAAAGTGTATAGCATAATGGAAATATAGAAGTAGCAAAGTCTATAGTATAGTGGAAATATAAGAAGTAGCAAAGTGTATAGCATAGTGGATATATAGAAATAGCAAAGTGTATAGCATAGTGGAAATATAGAAATATATAAAGTCTATAGCATTGTGGAAATATAGAAGTAGCAAAGTGTATAGCATAATGGAAATATAGAAGTAGCAAAGTCTATAGTATTGTGGAAATATAGAAGTAGCAAAGTGTATAGCATATTGGCTATAAATGCTCAAGTCTATAGTATAATGGAAATATAAAGTAGCAAAGTGTATAGCATATTGGAAATATAGAAGTATAAAAGTCTATATAGTATTATTGGAAATATAGAAGTAGCAAAGTCTATAGCATAATGGAAATATAGAAGTAGCAAAGTCAATAGTATAGTGGAAATATAGAAGTAACAAAGTCAATATAGCATAATGGAAATATAGAAATATTTAACTTGTATAAAGTAGCATAATGGAAATAGATAGAAATAGCAAAGATGTCTAGTATAGTGGAAATATAGAAGTAGCAAAGAGTGTATACCAGTAGTGGAAATATAGAGAGTAACAAAGTGTATAGCATAATGGAAATATAAAGTAGCAAAGTCTATAGTATATAATGGAAATATAGAAATAGCAAGAAGTATAGCATAATGGAAATATATAGAAGTAGCAAAGTGTATAGTTATAATGGAAATATAGAAGTAGCAAAGTGTATAGTATAGTGGAAATATAGAAGTATAGTGTATAGCATAATGGAAATATAGAGTAGCAAAGTCTATAGTATAGTGGAAATATAGAGTAACAAAGTGTATGCATTATAGTGGAAATATAAGAAGTATCAAAGATGTATAGCATAGTGGAAATATAGAAGTAGCAAACTGTGTATAGCATAATGGAAATATAAGAAATGCAAGAGATCCTATAGTATTATTGGAAATATAGAAGTAGCAAAGTGTATGGCATATTATAAATATAGAAGTAGCAAAGTGTACTTTATAATGGGAAATATAGAAATAGCAAAGTCTATAGTATAGTGGAAATATAAGAAGTGCATAAAAGTGTATAGCATAATGGAAATATAGAAATAATAAAGTCTATAGTATTGTGTGAAATATAAAAGTATAAAAAGTGTATAGCATAATGGAAATATAAAAGTAGCAAAGTGTATAGCTTATAGTGGAAATATAGAAGTAGCAAAGAGTGTATAGCATAATGGAAATATAAAGTAAAAGTCTATAGTATAGTGGAAATATAGAAGTAGCAAAGTGTATATAGTATTGTGGAAATATAGAAGTATAAAGTGTATATATAGTGGAAATATAAGTAGCAAAGTCAATATACAGTGGAAATATAAGAAGTAGCAAAGTCTATAGTATAGTGGAAATATAGAAGTAGCAAAGTGTATAGCATAGTGGAAATATAGAAGTAGCAAAGTGTATAACATAATGGAAATATAGAAGTAGCAAAGTCTGTAGTATAGTGGAAATATAGAAGTAGAAAGTGTATAGCATAGTGGAAATATAGAAGTAGCAAAGAGTGTATAGCATAATGGAAATATAAAGTAGCAAAGTCTATAGTATAGTGGAAATATAGAAGTAGCAAAGTGTATAGTATAATTGGAAATATAAGAGGTATAAAGTGTAACATAAAGTATAGTGGAAATATAGAAGTAGCAAACTAATAGAACATAGTGGAAATATAAAGTAGCAAAGTCTATAGCATTAATGGAAATATAAAGTATAAAGTGTATAGCATAGTGGAAATATAGAAGTAGCAAAGTGTAGTATAGTGGAAATATAGAAGTACATAGTGTAACATAGCATAATGGAAATATAAAGTAGCAAAGTGTATAGCATAGTGGAAATATAGAAGTAGCAAAGTCTATAGTATAGTGGAAATATAGAAGTAGCAAAGTGTATAGCATAGTGGAAATATAGAAGTAGCAAAGTGTATAGTATAATGGAAATATAAGAGTAGCAAAGTGTATAGCATAGTGGAAATATAGAAATATAAAGTGTATAGCATAGTGGAAATATAGAAATATAAAGTCTATAGCATTGTGGAAATATAAGTAGCAAAGTAATATAGCATAATGGAAATATAAAGTAACAAAGTCTATAGTATAGTGGAAATATAGAAGTAGCGAAGTGTATACATAATGGAAATATAAAGTATAAAAGTCTATAGTATAATGGAAATATAAAGTAGCAAAGTGTATAGCATAATGGAAATATAAGTAGCAAAGTCTATAGTATTGTATCAAATATAGAAGTAGCAAAGTGTATAGCTATAATGGAAATATAGAGAAGTAGCAAAGTCAATAGTATAGTGGAAATATAGAAGTAGCAAAGTGTATAGCATAGTGGAAATATAGAAGTAGCAAAGATGTATAGTATAATGGAAATATAGAAGTAGCAAAGTCTATAGTATATTGGAAATATAGAAGTAACAAAGTGTATACCATAGTGGAAATATAGAAGTAGCAAAGGTATAGCAGCATTAATGGAAATATAAAAAGTAGCAAAGTCTATAGTATATGTGGAAATATAGAAGTAGCAACGTGTATAGCATAATGGAAATATAGAAGTAGCAAAGTCTATAGAATATAAGTGGAAATATAGAAGTAACAAAGTGTATAGTATAGTGGAAATATAGAAGTAGCAAAGTGTATAGCATAATGGAAATATAAAAGTATGCAAAGTCTATAGTATATGGTGGAAATATAGAAGTATGCAAAGTCTATACATAATGGAAATATAGAAAGTAGCAAAGTCTATAGTATAATATGGAAATATAGAAGTAGCAAAGTGTATAGAACATAGTGGAAATATAGAAATATAAAGTCTATAGTATTATTGGAAATATAGAAGTAGCAAAGTGTATAGCATAGTGGAAATATAAAGTAGCAAGGGTGTATAGTATAGTGGAAATATAGAAGTAGCAAAGTGTATAGCATAGTGGAAATATAGAAATAGCAAAGTGTATAGCATAATGGAAATATAGAAATAACAAAAGTCTATAGCATAGTGGAAATATAAAGTAGCAAAGTGTATATAGCTTATAAATGGAAATATAGAAGTATAGCAAAGTCTATGAGTATAGTGGAAATATAGAAGTAGCAAAGTGTATATAGCATAATGTGAAATATAGAAGTAGCAAAATGTATAAGCATAGTGGAAATATAGAAGTAGCAAAGTCATATAACATAATGAAGAAATATAAAGTAACAAAGTGTATAGCATATAATAGTAAAATATAAAGTAGCAAAGGATGTATAGTATAGTTGGAAATATAGAAGTGCTCAAAGTGTATAGCATTATGGAAATATATAAAGTAACAAAGTGTATAACATAATGGAAATATAAAAATAGCAAAGTCTATATGAGTATAAGTGGAAATATAGAAAGTAGCAAAGGGTGTATAGCATAGTGGGAAATATAGAACATAACAAAGTGTATAGCATATGGTGGAAATATAGAAGTAAGCAAAGAAATATAGGTATAGTGGAAAAATATAGAAGTAGCAAAGTCTATAGTATTAGTGGAAATATAAAAGTAGCAAAGTGTATAGCATAATGGAAATATAGAAGTAGCAAAGTGTATAGCATAGTGGAAATATAGAAGTAGCAAAGTGTATAGTATAATGGGAAATATAGAAGTAGCAAAGTGTATGGTATAGTGGAAATATATAAAGTAGCAAAGTCAATAGTATAATGGAAATATAGAAATAGCAAAGTCTATAGTATGGTGGAAATATAGAAGTAGCAGAAGTGTATAGCATAGTGGAAATATAGAAGTACAAAAGTGTATACTTATAGTGGAAATATAGAAGTATAAAAGTGTATAGTATAGTGGAAATATAGAAAGTAACAAAGTCTATAGTATAATGGAAATATAGAAGTAGCAAAATGTATACTTATAATGGAAATATAGAAGTATAGAAAGTGTAATAGTATAAGTGCAAAATGAAATATAGAAATAATAGAAGGATTTATGGCATAGTGGAAATATAGAAGTAGCAAGCGTGTATAGCATAATGGAAATATAAAGTAGCAAAGTCTATAAGTATAGTGGAAATATAGAAGTAACAAAGAGATTATAGCATACCATGGTGGAAATATAGAAGTAGAAAAGCAAAGTCAATAGCATATTGGAAATATAAAGTAGCAAAGTCAATAGTATAGTGGAAATATAGAAGTAGCAAAGTTTATAGCATAGTGGAAATATAGAGAAGCAAAGAGGTGTCTAGCATAATGGAAATATAAGAGTAGCAAAGTGTATAGTATAGTGGAAATATAGAAGTAGCAGTCTATATTGTTATTAAATATAAAAGTAGCAAAGTCTATAGCCTAGTGGAAATATGAAGTAGCAAAGTGTATGAGCATAATTATGGAAATATAAATAGCAGAAGTCTATAGTATAAGTAGGTAAGTAACATAGTGTATATATAGGATAATGGAAATAGAAGTAGCAAAGTCTATAGTATAGTGGAAATATAGAGAGTATGCAAAGTGTATAGCATAATGGAACTATAGGAAGTAGCACAAAGTGTATAGCATAAGTGGAAATATAGAAGTAATAAAGTCTATAGTATAGTGGAAATATAAGAAATAGCAAAGTGTATAACAAAGTGGAAATATAAGAAGTAGCAAAGTCTATAGCATAGTGGAAATATAAAGTAGCAAAGTGTATAGTATAAGTGAAATATAGAAGTAGTATAAAGTGTATAGCATTAGTGGAAATATAGAAGTAGCAATAGTGTATAGCATAATGGAAATATAGAAGTAGCAAAGTCTATGGTATGAGTGGAAATATAAAAGTATAGAAGTGTATAGCTTATAATGGAAATATAGAAGTAGCAAAGTCATAGTATTGCAAATATAGAAGTAACAAGTGCTGTATATAATGGAAATATAGAAGTAGCAAAGTGTATAGTATAATGGAAATATAGAAGTAGCAAAGTTTATAGTATGGTGGAAATATAGAAGTAGCAAAGTGTATGGCATAAATGGAAATATAGAAGTATGCAGAAGTCTATAGTATAGTGGAAATATAAGAAGTAACAGAGAGTGTATACCATA
The DNA here is from genome assembly GCF_004210375.1 of Tachypleus tridentatus. Classification (NCBI taxonomy): domain Eukaryota; kingdom Metazoa; phylum Arthropoda; class Merostomata; order Xiphosura; family Limulidae; genus Tachypleus; species Tachypleus tridentatus. The sequence continues at coordinate 74,482,382 of NC_134828.1, read as the reverse complement.
GTGGAAATATAGAAGTAGCAAAGTGTATAGCATAATGGAAATATAAAGTAGCAAAGTCTATAGTATAGTGGAAATATAGAAGTAGCAAAGTGTATAGCATAGTGGAAATAAGTAGCAAAGTGTATATAGTATAGTGGAAATATAAAGTATAAACTATAGAACATGAGTAAAATATAAAATAGCAAAATCTATAGTATTGTGGAAATATCAAGCAAAGTGTATAGCTAGTGGAAATATAAGTGGCGAGTTATAGTATAATGGAAATATATAAGTAAAGTGTATAGCATAGTGGAAATATATAAAGTAGCAAAGTGTATAGCATAATGGAAATATAGAAGTAGCAAAATCTATAGTATAGTGGAAATATAAAGTAGCAAAGTGTATAGCATAATGGAAATATAGAGTAGCAAAGTCTATAGTATAATGGAAATATAGAAGTAGCAAGTGTATAGCATAGTGGAAATATAGAAATAGCAAAGTGTATAACATAGTGGAAATATAGAAATAGCAAAGTCTATAGCATATTGTGGAAATATAGAAGTAGCAAAGTGTATAGCATAATGGAAATATAAAGTAGCAAAAAGTCTATAGTGTTGTGGAAATATAGAAGTAGCAAAGTCTATAGTATAATGGAAATATAGAAGTAACAAAGTGTATGCATAATGGGAATATAGAAGTAGCAAAGTCTATAGTATAGTGGAAATATAGAAGTAAGCAAAGTGTATATATAGTGGAAATATAAGAGTATAAAGTGTATAGCATATTGGAAATATAGAAGTAGCAAAGTCAATAGTATAGTGGAAATATAGAAATAACAAAGTCTATAGTATTGTGGAAATATACGAAGTAAGTGTATGGCATAGTGAAATATAAGTATTACAAAAGTGTAATATATAGCA